>NC_051088.1:7036692-7336692 GCF_901709675.1 Syngnathus acus | reverse complement strand
TGTCGTTAATATTTGTCAATTGTGGGGTTGTGAAGCCCTTTGAGACTCTTTTGTGATTAAGGGCCGTACAAATAAACCTGACTTCTGTTAAAACATTAAAGTTCCATCCATCTTCTCTTCTGCTATCCCTCACTAGGCTGGTGGATGCGCTGGAGCCTCTATATGGAGCTCTGGAATATAAAACTATAATGTTTGTAAACATCAAAATGTACTACAGGAGATATTCTTTGGCAATATTAGTGATATTTATTTTTCTGATGATAATATGTCAGACTTTATTTTCAGTTGGCTTTTTCATGGTTGGCCTTTCGTTCCCTCTGTTCCTCCCACCCACTTTCCTCTATTTCTATGCCCTTGCGAAAGTGGTCTTTTCCATAGCCTCATTTCTTTTTTTCCCTTTATTCACTACTCTTACCCTTTCAGCTCTGTATAACTCTATCACTCTCTTCCAACCTTACATCTTTGCACTTTAGACTGCACAAGACCAATACAGCAGCGGGGAGGTGGAGTTACTTCCAGGCTGCTTGTGATTGGTTGAAAATCTGCAGGGAGTCAAGCTTCGACAGCACATCGTAAACGTATGTAATAACCTGGACTGCCAAGGCCTCTCACGAATGAAGCCAGAGGGCAGCCATCTTGCGTGAACAAACTTACTGACAAATTCTGTTTGTTTTTTGTGGAAAACATTGTTGTCAGTTTATACCAGGATCACTGTATGGAGTGACCCTCACAAAGAATAAACTTCACTTGCTGCATCCACCATTAGAGAATGTTATCTCATTTTGTGAATCGTGACTCACAGAGGTTAGGTTGACATTTCACAGAGATTTTTTTTTTTATGGGGTCTTTCCCATCTGACTATAGTAACAGAAAGCACAAATTCAGCTTTCGAATTCGTGGACAAAGCAAGCATATGCAACATGCTTGAGGTCCAGTGTGTCGAGGCAGCTTGTCAAAATTTTAAGGGGCTCTTGCATTACGATGATCAAGACATACAAGGTGTGCCGGAAAATATATAAGATGTCAACCGTTTTTCTTCTTTGACGCAGCGTTACACAAAGAGATAAATATGCTATCGGTGCAGCACAAATGAACATGTGCAGATGCAACCTCCAACATTATGTGAATAGCTTCTCCAAGGCTCTTCAGATGGAGCCAAAGCAATTAAGTATTTTACATTATTGTTCTTTTTTTTCTTCTTTTTGCTCATCCTCAGTTTGTAATAAGATGTTCTGAAATACACTTTCAACATGTAACCATGAAGTTGTGCTAACAAACAAATGTTTTTGAAGGCTATTATTCAGACATCTATAAAACTGGGTCACGACTTTGTGGCAACAGGAAAATGCGGGTCCTAGGGTAATAACAGTTGTGAACCACTGCAATGTGAAGACTCGTTTGTCAAAATGCACGTCTCACCTAAAGTCAGGTGAGATAAGCGCCAACTCGGGCGACCATTGTGAAGAAAAGCGCTATTTATATTTGAATGGACGGACTGACATGCTAACATAGAATACATGATACTCTTTCATCTTCATGCTTCCATTCTATGACCACACAAATGTAGCTGGAGGGGATGAGTAGAGTGATGGAAAGAAGAGCAAAAGAAGAGGAAATCTAAGCATCCTCCCTCCAGAAGGACGCTCAAATGGAAAGAGGGAGGCGGACATAAGGAGAGGAGGACTATGTGCAGGCATTGCAAACGAGAGACGAAGAGGGGAGGGGCCGGTACAGGCAAACACGCTTTGCACGTGATCATTCTGCTCACATGGCCTCTTTATCCTGTCTTATCAATACTTAATGTGATGCGCTGCACGCTATGCAAACCTTTATTCCAACATATCTGATAGAAGCAACACTGTCTCAAATGCAATCGTGCTCCTATGATGCCTCGTCTGAACTGTCGTTTATTAGAAGGCAGCTTAAGCTGTCATCATGCCTCCTCTGAGTCGCTATGTTATATAATGATGGATATGCCATGTCGTCGCTCCTATATGCACCCTCTCTCACGAGGGGTGAGAATCAATCATGCACACGGCGTGCCTACATGTAACATGAATCTACTACTTATGCTTATCCTGTTTCTGCATTATTTCCACACGTCAACTTGATTGCGTCCAAGCGGGGTTTTTTTCCCCCGTCTTACTATACATAGCTGGGAATGCTCAGTGATGCATTGGGCAATAGCCTCTATGGACAGGAAATTTACAGGTCTGCAAAATCTCTTATTTCCATCAGAGGGGTGTGCAATTGAGTTTATCTGTTCTAACCCCTAACAATACGTAGTACCACTATGACACACATCCCACGCATTCAAGGCAAGCCCCGTGAAGCACGCGCGCGCACATGCACACACACACACACACACACACACACGACACGAAAGTCACATGTCGATCACCTCTAGAATAAAACACAAAACAAAATTTCATGAGTGACGTGCACGAATGCTGCATTTGGTAAGAAACGACAAACACGGTGGCTCGCCTAAGCGTGCGCGTCAGGAAGTGAGTGAGTGCGGTCGTGTAGTCGAGCGCGCGCGCGTTTTTCTGCAGCTGGTCACGCCAGGTCCGTCCAACGCACCACGCAAGAGGGGAAATACTACCATCGCAGCACATGACAGCACCGAATACGAAGGCGGATGATGGGCTTCGGGTAGTGGCTGCTATAGCAACCGTTTTCAATCAATGTCAAGTTGTTTTTTCTTTGGGGGGTGGGGTGGCAGGAGGTTCCACCGTGGTATCTGTCACACCGCAAGGATGTCCTCCTGAGGCAACCTTCCAATTCGTATGTGCATTCTTCACGAGACCAAAATTTAGCGGAACCACTGGCCCTACCTCGTCATCCCCATCCCGGGGCCTCCGACTCCCATCCCTCCGCCGGCAGCAGAGCCATTGACGGGTTTCACGTGCTGTCCTCCCGGCCCTGCGGTCGCGGGTCCTCCGGGCATCACGGAGCCCATCATCCCGGCCTCTCCGGGCTGCCCGCCGCCCTCCATGCTCGCCTCGTTCCCCATCTCGGTCTCGGCTCTGGAGCCAGGCGGGCGGTGAAGAGCGCTACCGCGTCCGATCGGTCTGAGCTGTCTCTGTTTCTGTGTCGCTAAGATGCCCTTTTAATTGAAATACATGTGGTCCAAAATAGAATGGACCGGGATAAGAAAGGGGGAAAAAGAGGAGAGGGAGAGCGAACTCAGCGTTGCTCCTGTATCACCGCCATCGTCTTCATCATCCTCCTCCTCCCCGTCAGCCTCAGCACCAGTAGGCTGGGTTCTGACGTGTGACGGGAGCGCGCTTGGGCCGTCCGGGCAGAGGGGAATACAACCGATAGGTAGCGCAAGAGAGTGCGATTGGATTCACGGAGTCACACGTTGCAGTTCAAGAGAGGCTATAGTTAGAATGTGACTCCTAGAGAGAGAAAAAAAGCAAGGAAGCAAGAAAACAAAAAAAAGCAAGAAAGAAAGCTAGAAAGAAATAGACAATGAATGAATGAACAATGCATTTTTGGGTGTTTTGTACAAAAAAAGGGCTGTCAATTTTTAAGCGAAATTGGGTTGTTTTTGACCCAGCAGTTTGAATGATGTAATGTTTGATTGATTTATTGATATGTCTTTATTTCGAACATATTTAAAACATAAAAGTTGTTGTTAACAAAAGGTCGTATTAGATCAAAATAACAATTGCAATTAAATAATTTCACAATTACAATGCGAATTTTTATGCATCGTGAAGCTACCACTGTGGACTAAAAAGAATTGACTCGCAAATACAGTGAAACGTACGTTTGCAAATGTACACGAGTATGTTCGAACACATTTGTGCAACAGTACTAGCAAATACGCTCGACCCTAGCATTTTTTCCACAATGCCACGTGGCATTGACTAGTGCATGCACGAGTAAAAAAGCTGATTTGTTTTAAACATTTGGACTACATTATACCAAAATGTTCAAATATTAAGAAAGCAAATATTTTTATTCGTAATATTGTGGCTTTATTGGCCCTTTTTCATTGCAGCGGTTCCACTCCGAGGACTCCGAGGCAGGATGACAATCTCGTCCCAGGTGGCCAATGAGAAGAGAAAGGTGAGTGGCTTGGTCTTTAAAGAGCTTGACTTTAAAAAGGCTTGTATACAAATAGAGTCACTGCGGTGCCTGCACACCCATCAAGTATGAACTTAAACAACTGAGCAAATCATTGGCTATCTGCCTATTTCTGAAAGTCTGAGAGCAAGACGTTCTACAGTCGACAAGCAACAACAATCGCCTGCTTTCACTGAGTTGCTCCACCCATGGCATAATTAGCTGAAGACCCAGAGCCACTTTCAAGTGACGGCTGAAACACACGTTACTCAAAAGATTTGAATTTTAAAAAAGAATGCATAAATGTCTTCTTTAAGGCTTCATAATGCCAGGGTCAAATGTTAATAGACAGCAGCCAAGGAGCATCTCTGCAGTGCGCCATGTTGAAAGAACTACTCCAACCTTGAAGCCTCACCAAAAACCTCTAACCTTAGCGTTGAGTCAATCACTTTGACATGATGGACTCATTGACCTGCCTGCCGGGCCGATTACTTAAAGAGATTAAAAACGAGCAACGTGCCAGCCTTCCACTTCACTCTGAGCAACATAAAACACTATTGGTCAACTGTGAATGCTTAATTGAATGACTGATGGGCCGCAGAGACCTCATCAGCACTTTCACTGGCCAACTCCTTTTCTTGCACTTGAGCTCATTGCCACAAATAAGCGACAAAAAGATACAACAATTCCATCTTTCACTCTTTGTTAATGACATAACAAGAATCATTTTTGAAACTTTGAAGTGCTTGCGAATGGAGTATGCTTGATTGCAAAACTGTAAATAAAACGTCTGTTTCCTTGGTAATGTAAGAAAAAAACTAAATTACCTAAGGAAAAATACACGATATCCAAAGTACAAGAACATCATTTTAACCTTTATTTGATTCTCTTTATGTTGGCCTTCTCAATATATCTGAATGGAGTTGACATTTAACTGCACTTAACAATTTATTAAGCCAGTTGCTTCATAGGAAACCTGAAACCCCACCGCCCAAGCCACCAAAGAAAAAAGTGTCAGTCTCCGTTTCCTTCAAACAGTACATCCCAAAGAATTTCACCACCTAAATGCAAAATTAGTTACAGCTATGTGTGATGGGAAAGATTCTGCTCTCGTCGACATTGTGTCCATGCCCAAGAGAAGCACTTTTGTTTGCGGAATCAGAGGAAAAGCTTTAAAACTTTACACTTATTAAACTACAATAAGACATGGATGAAAGAACCGAGGGGAAAGCTAAGAGATGGAAGGGACAAGAGGAAATGAAAATGGATGGAGCGAGGGGGCTAGGGAGGGAGGGATGGATGGATGGATGGATGGATGGATGGATGGATGGATGGATGGATGGATGGATGGATGGATGGATGGATGGATGGATGGATGGATGGATGGATGGATGGATGGATGGATGGATGGATGGATGGATGGATGGATTGAATCAAAACATTCTCTTCTGAGTGCATAGCCCAGACAAGAAAAAAATAAAACTACGTAGTTGTTTGTGCAGATGTTTGGATCCACTATTTCTACTATTGTTAGTTTCTCTGCAAAACTCACTATTTGAAAAAAAATAGCAACAAGTGTATTCTGCATATGATGAATAGAAATGACTGGACTTCTTGGCTGTTGAGGGCTTTTTAAAGTCAGAATCTTAGATTCATGTACAATATATTTAACGTATCCCTCTTGCGGGTGTATCTTCTGGAGTTGTTTGACAACCAAGAAGTCCAGATGCTTCGATTCAATGATTCAATCCAGATGACCTCGGTTTGGATGAGTTCCAAACTTGCAACAAGGTAGTCCAGAGTTGAATTCACCCATATCAAACAAGTGCTGATTTTACATTTGAACAAGCCCTCACTTGGTAACCATGACTTGGTCTCATTACTTTCATTCTTGTCAAAAAACAGTGTCAGGGTTTTTTTTCCCCCTCATTTAATAGTCCTGTGACTTCTTGTCTGCCATGACCTAGATCAGTCCGTGTTTCGCTGAAGCGGCACTGAAGCACTAACAAGGATAGGAAGAGCAATAACTCATGCCTTAGCCTTAACTGCATGTTACCACAGAACTTTTGTCTTTCTTACACACGGAGATTGTGCAATGTTAGCATAAAAGCCTGGCCGACATCATGCTATCTTACCAACACCTATGTGCTGCTTCTTCAGGATGGAAGAGTGGAACCTACCCGAAATAACTGTAGAGAAAGAAGAGACCAAGAAAAGCTTTTATAGACTCTTTCAAATTCGGTGTGTTCTAGGAATTTTATCTTGAATAGGAATGAGGAATTTTGACCTAGATATGCCTTTATATTTCTTATTTTTTAATCAATTTTTTTTGCTGGAAATTAATAGAGTGAATTACTAAAACAAACATTTCTATCCAGGACCAAAATCAGCGATAGCATTTTGAGGCAGTTTTATTTTTACACATACTGCATTTCCCTAAATTAAGGAGAGCAAGTGTGAGAGAGGAGAGAGCGAGACCTTCAGGACTGGTGTCTCCATCTAGTGTACAAAAGTGGTCTGCACAGTTTACACTACAGTCGTTTTGTTTCGGCATTGGAATTGCTTTCAGTCATTGCATGGTAAGGGTTCAGAGTGCATGTAAAGTGCACATAACCCTAACAACTGTGTATGTAAAAATGCATGATCGAGTTAATCATGTAATGAATAAATGATTAGGTTGCGAGCAGTATTGCTGTTGGCATTGTGCAGTTTGACTTTTAAAATATCTTCTGCAAGACAAAGGCAGATAAAGACAGACATAAAGGAAAGAGGAAAAACAGAAGCCAGTCTAAACCTGAACACTTTCAATTTCCTGAGAAGCCAGTGACGTCCATCTCCTCCGTCGCTCCACAGATATCTAATCAATATCATGGCATTCATATCGGAAAACATCCACACAATCTACCCTGTCATTTAATGCTATTTTCTGCTCTCGAGCGTCTGGCTGCAGGCCCGCTCTGATGGAAATCTCTTGGTTCAGATATACTGCTTGGATAATGGGTTGAACATCTGAAATAAAGGAAGAAAGAATTAGAGAGAGAATTGGGGAGAAGTAGAGCTATAGATGACAAATCAAACAGAAGAGAAAACTATACCAAATAGTTGATACCATGGGGTTATTAAATGAAAGTAGGCCAACAGTTAAAGAAGTTGGTGGAAAAGGGGGCAACAAAACCTCTAATGGTCGCCAATCTTTCAGAGGTCACATAAACAAACAAGTATTCACACCACCACAATTTCGGCTCTTCAATTGACTTAACATGCATGTTTTGGGGATGTTGAAGAAATCCTGGAGAAACCCCACACAAGCACAGTGACACCAAACTCCACACAGGGTGGCCAGAGCGGAAATCCGGAATGTGAGGCAGCCACAGCAGCGTGACGGTGACAATCCTGGTTTGATTTTGTTATTATGGAAAAAATAAGTATGTGTAAAGACTGTAGAGGAAAACAGAAGTAACATACATATTTTGTCATGAAGAAAAAATAAATCCGTATTTATTAAACTCATTAACCAGAAAACTATGCAAAAAGAAAAATCAACTTATTTGTGCGACCAAATTGCACCATTCACTGTTATGTAAATAGCTGCACGCATTTTGACCACTAGATGACAGTGTACGAATACTAGATCGACCTAGTAGGGGTCGAGAAGTGAAAACAGATTGTGCCTGTGTTTTCGTTACAAGTGCACTGTATACCGGTTTGAGTATTTGTTTATTGTCATCTCATTCTAATGGCAAGGTTTTTATCATGAGCATTTGTGTTGTGCCCACTAAACTGTTCAGAAACCACAGTAAATTTCAGGTAACTTATATAACCTTGTGGCAGGTAGAGTGAGTCAGAGTGTGATCAGAATCTTATTTGGCTCATTTGTGTGTGTTTTCTGCATCGTTAAACTATTTATTAATGAGGACCTGGATCCGTGCCTGTTGTTAACCTTTTGTTTAACCATCCATCCATCCATCCAATGGCCTGAGTCCCTGAGCTGTAAACTATGACATCAGAGCAATCTGATTTCTTATACGTTTCTGGTCATGACAGTCCACTTTGTAGATAGTTGAATACTTCATTATGATTTAGTTCAAAGTGATAGCTCACCATCCCAAAGTAGAAACACATTTCGTGACTGCCAATCTTTTGAGAAATGGTGCTATCTGTGAAAGCAGAGGGATAAAAATAAAACCCACAGCATACATAATTAATTAATTTTATTTTGTTTTCCATGTAACATATTTGTGTTGGTTTTATATTGTCAAATTGTTAGTAATCACTTTTACACAATCACACCTTTAGAGAATATAGTATTTAATGATTTTTGAGCGTGGAGAACATGCAAACTGCACAGGGAGGCCTGAGCTGAGGTTTGAACCCTGAACTTAAAAATTGAGAGGCAGACGAGATGATCACTAGTGCTCCAGGCTGCCCTTGGAAAAAGGTCTCCTTTCAATGGATGAAATGAAAATACTTTTAAGATTGCAAATGTGGTTGTGTCAAATTGGGACATTTGAACATGCACAGACGCGCGCGCGCGCACACACACACACACACAAACGCACGGGCGTGGATACAATTCTTTTAAAAAAAGAACGACTATAAGGCGCAGTATGCAACAATATGCACATTCTTTCAGTAAAAGTAACAAAAGCATGTTATCATGTAGCTTCGGTGCTGGTTTTTGGTTGCTCGTGTACTTCCGGAACTTTCGTCCCGGTGTTTGAGTGCCGAACAGGGTGGACGGGGGCTGCCCTGCCTCCTGTGGTAACAAAAAAACTGATGAATGACTGGAAGCCCACAAGCCTTCCAGCCTTGCCTGACGTTACACTTGCACACCCTTTATTTGCTTTTCTTTTGTTTGGAGCAGAATCGCAGCAGATCAGCGGCGGGAGGGCAGGTGAGAAACGTTTGCCCGTATGCAAACACTTCGATTCGGCTTGTTTCGTCTGCGGGTGTGCGCATGGTTGTGTGTAGACTGGGGTCTGTTTAGGCTTCACAAAATAGCGGCTGCAACCTCGGCGCCCTCAGTCCGCAGTGCAATGATGCAGCTTTCCAGGGTTATGAAACAAACGATCACGCTGCATTTTTTTTCCCCAGTGGCCTTTCCCCTCATTATGCAGTTTAATCGCATCCCTTCTGTCTGCCAGATTACCTAACAGACTCCTGAGGGCCCAACAAAATAAGGTATGCATATCTACTTGGAGCCCTCGTGTTGTTATACATCGCATTAAATGGACCCTATTCTGATTCAACTTGAATGTGTGTCAACTTTTTAGCCATGCTATACGACAGAGTGCTTTTTTTTTTCAGTTAGGACAGCAAACAGCAAGCACTGTCAAGTTCTTGTCTGTGTATTGACTCTTTAAATTAAGTTTAAGTATATATACATGTATATATATATATATATATATATATATATATATATATATATATATATGTATATATGTATATATGTATAAAATGGCCCTTCATATATATAGAGAGAGAGAGAGAGAGAGAGAGAGAGAGAGAGAGAGAGAGAGAGAGAGAGAGAGAGAGAGAGAGAGAGAGAGAGAGAGAGAGAGAGAGAGAGAGAGAGAGAGAGAGAGAGAGAGAGAGAGAGAGAGAGAGAGAGAGAGAGAGAGAGAGAGAGAGAGAGAGAGAGAGATGAATGTTTTTTCCCCTGGTTGATTATTCTTCTGGTTCTACTTCTGGTTGGTCTTCTGGTTGCACTTTTGTTTAGTGGGTTTCCTATTCTAGTTCAAGTACTGTATTGGCCTCCAGTAGCTGAGACCCTCGTGAAGATAAGCGTTTCAGCAAATGGATGGATGGATGGATAATTAATGCTTTAAAGTCTTTGTGTGTGGTCAACACAGTTCGAACAATCTACAAACTCTGTGATTGTGACATGAATGGTCACAATAATTTGCAACTCAAATCCTGCACAGTTGCCAGACACAATCAGAGCAACTGGTTTGCATGCCGTGTCACCACATTCACCACATATGCACACACAAACACACGCACACGTGCACACAGATACACACACAATCATGGCTTTTGACATTAAAGGAAAGAAAATCTGAGAAGTGAGTGGTAAATGACTTGCGATTTAAGAGAGTAAGGAACACCATTAATTAAGTACAGATTAATTGATGTAACATCAGAGCCATTATCTTATTATCACACCATGTTTTTGTTTGAGCAGCCAATTGTCATTACAAACAAACAATGTACTTTATCAATTTCATCTCCAGCATTGGTTCACTTTGGAACACCAAAAACTTAGTTTTCTTGCATTCGATGTAAGTCACTTCATCTATTGCTTTATTTCTTTTCTCTTTTTCTGCAATATTCCAGATTGATTGTTTCGCTTAGCCGTTGTGCATTTGCCCCCCCCCCCCCCCCCCCAGATTCTATATAGCAGCCGAAAGGATCAGCTGCCCCTTCCATGGTTAATAAACACCTATACCATGGAAGACCCTTCCCCTACTTGTGTCCCCTTCCAACCCTAAACAACCTCCATGAACCCTCAGCGTCATCAGTGATTGGCTGGAGGGCTGCCAGAAGAGTCCAATCCGAACATCTTACTTAGTGATTTCTGAGCCCTCCCCCACTCCCTAATGGCCTTGGGATGTTTGACTTGAGGTTGCTGACTTTTGTCATCTTTCACAATGCAGCTTTTTAGATTGAAAATCAACACAATATGTTGACTGAATTTTATGCATTGTAACTAAAGACTAAATTCACAACGCAGCAGACTGCTGTACTATATACTAAAAGGAAACCTTGGTTTATTTTGCCACACAAATGAGGCGTTTGGACGAGAAGGCGCCTGGGTGAGGCTGGCCTGAGGTGTTCATCTATTTAAAAATATCCCCTGAAGCAAGTCGATGCAGGTCAGCGTTTTTTACTGATCCAGGTCACGTGTGTGCATGCGCATGTTTGTGTCTATGTTCCTTACTGTTTGATCCATGTTAATCCTGTATGAATTGTGCATCTTACGGGCTCAAAGTTAAAAGTATATGAAAGTATTTGGCTGTGGTTTCAATACAAATGCAGCAGAGTTATTTTCTAGGTCAGGTGTGGCTTTGGACAAATGTGCTGACATCATAAAACAAGGCATGTTCAAATGGAATGGAATGCAATGCATAAGGTGCATTCTTGCTTATGCGCTCCATTTTCTACCCTTGGCAACACTGTTAGTAACATCAGCAGTAACCTCCAGAGGGCAGGAGTGAAGGTCTCACAATTGACTTTCCACGTTATGCAGGTTATACCAGAAGATGCAACATTAAAGTATAAGACACAACACAGCATTTGTGAGCATCACATTGCTTCTACAAAAACGTTGCACTTTGAATCCATATAGCTTAGCATGTGTGCAGCACCAGCAGGGCCTCACTATTGTGTAATTCTCTTACACAAGCTATTAAAAGCTGTAAGCCAACCTAATACATCAAGCCTTGTTATACAAGATCCATTTTATGAGCACCAATTCCTATCTGTGAGCTTGTTGAGTGGGGTGTTGTGGGGCGTGACCACTTTCTTTGCATCCAACTGTGTCCTTAATGATATCAGAATGAGAAAATAAGTGGGCGATTTATAAAAAGATATTTCGAAAGGGCAGCTGGTGAGGTTTGCTTTGATTCACTTCCTTCCAATGGGAAGTCGGTATGGATAGTGTTTTTTTTTCTTTCTTTCTTAATTTTGAAAATTTAACAAGACTTTTTCCTGGTACTTTTGACGTAGACGAGATCCTCCTTGGAGAGCTTTTACAGCGCGCCTTGGGATGTTACAGGAAGGGAAATGAATCAAATGAGGTCGACAATTACTTGTGGGGCACGTCCTTGTATCTTGGCACACACCTTATATAACTTTATTTTCTAGTAAGCAAAACGGTGACATTATTAGCCAGACCTTATGTAAGCAGTCTTATGCAAGCAGCTGTGTTCACACCCCCCTTAATCATTTCTTTTATTTCACTCCCCACTTTCTTTCGTACTGACACCTCAGAAGCCACATTTTTTAACACTTCAATAAATAACTTATGTAGCAACACTCCTGTCATTTCAACTAACACGTGGAGTCTTGATGTTCGCAATGTTGAACAGGAAGAACGTGTGCCACAAAATGTTCCTGTGACTTAAAAAGCAATGCATGTTCTGTCAAACTTGATCAAATCTTGCAATATTTAAAGAGTGGCGTTTAATGCTAATTTTGGATTAGTCATCATCTTCTACCTTATTTCTGCATGGTGTGAATGTACCGGGATTGGACAGCATTTCGGTCTTAGAAGTTCTCATGTCAATCACTTGGGCAGCACCGCTGATGCCTAATGATGTATTGTCCTCCTTTCTATTCAATTGTATTGTATTGTATTCCCCGTCAAGTCAAAATGGGAACATGCCCATTCAGTTTCTACAATGGCTAGAACTGAGTATCTTCTATTATGTTTGATAATTCCGAAATGGATATTGATTTTATTTTTTAATGACGGAATATTGAGTTAAAAGAAACACCATAAAGTAAAATATATTCTTCTTAAATAATTTTTAGTTTGATTTCATTTTTAACTTAATCTAATTACTGTAATTGTAATGCTGGCCAACCCGGATTTGTATAGCCTCAACTCAACCTTTCATTCTAAAAGTCAGCTGTCATTGTCGACTTGTACTGTTGAATAAAAAAACTTCTATTTGTGCTTCTCTGGCACCTCCCCCACTTTCCCATGGTGAAATTTTTTCTTAGAACAGCAGACAGACAAGCCTCCTCCCTCACCCCAGCTTCCCCATCAAAACCCAACCCCCAAACCTCATATTGCTGTCTGAAGTCAGGCTACACTCAAGTGGCTTCCTCCCACGTTCCAAAAACATGCATGTGAGGTTCGTTCGAGACTCCATGTTATCCATAGGTGTGTGAACGGTATTTGCCCTACGCTTGGTTGCTGATCAGTCCAACTCCCACCTCCTGCCTAAAGTCAGCTGGGGTACTTTAACTCCCCCGGGGTCCTAATGAGGACAAAAATGGGTGGAGGGTAAGTTTTAAAGCTGGAGAACATTATTGATGCAACATTATTTTCCAGTCTAGATACAATAGTTGATAATAATTATTTTTGGTCATGTTGAATCATGACAAATATGAATGTTAGCGAGTTGTAGGCACACCAAAGACCTTCTACCTGATTGTGCTATCCTGCATAGTTATCTGCATCCATTGCAGCCTGGTCATCCTGCACGGGGGATCCTCCCATCTGTGGTCTTTTCTCAAGGGTTCTCATTTTTCCCCTAGTAGTTTTTTTTTTTAGTTTTTCCTTGCCCTCCTGGGAGTTTAAAATCGGGGGATGTTTGAGAATAATTGTTAATTTTTGTACATGTGAAGCCCTTTGAGACTTGCTATATAAGTAAACTTGACTATTGTATGAATAAACTTTGCATAATCGGGTAGATGGATTTTTTAAAAATAATTTAAATAAAATTTATTTAATCTTTGTATTGTCATTGGAATTCGATACATGCAACAGTTACAACATACCGGCTGTTAAAATTTCGGCGTGGTTTGATAATAATGATAAGTGCAATCAACTGAGATGTGACATGATGAAACTTTTTCCCCTCCATTTTGCTCCCATCACCCTCGAGTACATTTACACACATGCCAGGGCATTGCATGATAGTTTGACATTATCCCACCCAGGAAAACAAGTGGATGTTTCACATTGCCGTCCGTCTCTGCTGTGAGGCAGGTGGCTGTAGAGTTGTTCCCTTTTGTTCCTTGTGCTAAATATAACATATTCATTGGTTATTGAGTGTGACATGTCATTCATGGGAAGTCTAACAGGATTGCGTAACAGCATTTTTGTGTTGATGAAGTCAGCAGAGGGCCATTTTTTGCCTACAGCTTGTATTTTATTGTCCTGCAACACATTTTAAAAGTCAACAAAGTCTGGCCAGGATCAGCACACAGGAAGCACTATGGCCATGTTGAGGAAAGAAATTTGCAATATTCAATCTTACAGGTTCATTCATGCTAATATATTTCAACAGCCAATTTTATTTTTTGAGGAAAATGATTTCTCCATAAAATACAAAATATTGGTGCGATTGTTGTCATATGTTTTGAGGTTGATGTGTGCAGAAGTGAGGTGGCCAAATACATTTTGAAATTTGCAGTTTTCTGGCACATTAGGCAACGTAAACTTATACGCTCATGTTGCGTTTTAGACCCAGGTGTCAGTCTACCGTGTCTCTTATTTACAAATGCGTACATATTTTGCAAACAGGTTATGCTACATTACACAATGCCAACTTACATTCAGACCCGTGGCCATTTTTTTTAAAAATGTGGACGGAAGCCTTGGCAAAAACTCTTTCACCAGCAGGGAAGCAGAAAGGCTTGAGGGTGGAACTGTGAACCTCGGCCATAATTCACACTGCTGCCCACATTTGGTTCAGTTAAGGATTTTCACTTGTCAAATGGTTACATATATTGTACACCTACCCTACACAAGGCTCGGTACGGTGTGTTATTACACAGTAAAGAAGCAGGTTCTAATTCGACCCTTGGATTTAAAATTATCTGGATTGTCTAGTTTGATTGGAGTCATGATTGTGGTTAAAAAAAAACTTTGTCAAATTTCCACTTATGCAATTGGTTGTGTAATGCAGTGTTTCTCAACCATTTTTTCTCGCAATATTTATAGAGTTAGTCTAAAACAGTAAACAAAGTCATGTTGATTCTTTTGGATTTTAATCACAATCACTTTTAATAGTTTATGCCTTACACTAAAACCTTTTTTAAAAATTGTCACTTTAATTAAAAAAGAAATGAAATTTAAAAATAATTATTCCACTCTCTCTCCATATATGTATATATACATATATAGGACTTTATTTATAAAGCACGTTAACAATGTCTTTCGTTGTAATATACCTAATCTGAACATAGAAGGTGGTGGAACACCTAACAGATTTTTGTTGGCAATGTGCCTCAAGATTTTTTCCAATGAAAAGGTGTGCCGTGGATGAAAATAGGTTGAGAAACACTGGTGCATTGTAATGTTACACAAGGTATTCTGGCAGGTGATATTAGCCTTGTCTATGTCCCGCGTTTCACTGGAAGTGATTTTTGAAAGCTTGCTCCTTTTTTTTTTTTTTGCGAGGATAAGAAGCCTCAATTAGTCCTGCAGTGGGGAAATTACCCTCTACTGTAGTGATGTGGGCAGCTCGGTGGGGCACTGGGTAGCACGTCCGCCTCACAGTTAGGAGGGTGCGGGTTCGATTCCACCTCCGGCCCTCCCTGTGTGGAGTTTGAATGTTCTCCCCGGGCCCGCGTGGGTTTTCTCCGGGCACTCCGGTTTCCTCCCACATCCCAAAAACATGCTTGGTAGGCCAATTGAGCACTCCAAATTGTCCCTAGGTGTGAGTGCGAGTGCGTATGGTTGTTTGTCTCTGTGTGCACTGCGATTGGCTGGCAACCGGTTCAGGGTGTCCCCCGCCTACTGCCCGATGACGGCTGGGATAGGCTCCAGTACGCCCGCGACCCCCGTGGGGACTAAGCGGTACAGAAAATGGATGGATGGATGGATGGATATTGGATAACAATATTTAGGCGTCTATATGCATACACGTTATTTAAAAACTACTATAAAATCAAGATTACCCAAAGAGAAGCATAATCTCCCCATTGTTGCATAACGGCGCATCCCTTCATGCAATAAAGTTAGCCGTTAGCTTGGAGAAAACGCGCATAAAAGAAGTGGTGTTTCAGTGATTGGTTCTTTCTTTCCTTGGTAAATCGTAAATCTACATTCTGGTTTACATAGTCCACGCCAGGAGGGAGACGCAACACGATCACTGACTGATCCGTTGATGCACGGGAAGTAAGGCAGTTGACCCATTGACTCGTTCGCGAACGGGAAAGTCAGGATTCATTCCCTCATGGACTCGTTCTCGCGATGAACTGGAAATGCGAATCACTCACTCACTGATTTGTTCACTCACAGATTCGTTCGTTGGTGAACGGGAAATGCAATTCACGACTCGTTCGTTTTGTTTTACGGCGAGGTGGCACCAGCTTAAATGCGCATTACCGACACCTACTGGTCATATGAACTGAAAAAACTTTAGGAAGTGATTCGTTCACTCTCGTTCACTGAAAGGATTCGTTCTTTTGAACGAATCGTTCACTCACGAGCCAACACTACTCTACTGTATGATGCTCAAACAGTGGTAGATACTACGTAGTAATTTGGTTGAATTTCTTTTCAACCTTCAAGGCACAGAAGGTAAGTGGACTAGAGTCATTTTTTTTATGCTTTCACAAAACGATGGCAGGAAGCTCAAAGCTGTATTTAACTGTTTTAAATTACCGTATTTTCCGCACTATAAGGCGCACCTAAAAACCTCCAATTTTCTCAAAAGCCGACAGTGTGCCTTATAATCCGGTGCACCTTATATATGGACTAATATGGATTCGTGGATGAGGACTAATTTATTAAAGTAAGCTTTAGGTGTTCATTTTGTGTGTTGTGTGATATTAACGTTTGAGCAACATTGAGTTATTGATATATTGTTATTGTTTTCACTATTTCGAGTGTTACTATATTGTGATTGCATTAACGTTTGAGCAACGTTGAGTTATTTATTCTATGCGCCTTATAATCCGGTGCGCCTTATATATGAATAAAGTTTTAAAATGGGCCATTCATTGAAGGTGCGCCTTATAATCCGGTGCGCCTTATAGTGCGGAAAATACGGTAAGGTGTTTTATGAGATGTCCACATAGACATGACCAGAAGAATTTCTGCCATTGATAAGATATTCTCTCAGTTGTGACAGTTTATGATGAATGCCACGCCTTTTTGTTCATTGCCACCATCAGGGCAAAAAGCACATTAGACAGTAGAGTTGTTTCCCTTGATAATATATAGCATTTTTGAGGGCCCCAAAATTGTTTGTTTTGTATCAGCCTTGTCATGGAGATTTTCAAGACTGCAACCACACAATGGAGAAAAGCATGAGAGAGTCATTAGCCCCCATCAGAGAGAGCTTTTTAAGTGCCCAAGAAAGTCTTGAGAGCACCTCGCCTCCATTATTGTCTCATCTGTGCCCAATCACTGGGCGGATCGTGGGCTGAAAAGTGTTCATCGTTTTCGATGGATGGATACAAAGAGACAGCCAATCACACTCTGTCTTCTTTCAGGCGTCTCGCGGCAATGCTAAGGTAGCACAACAGGATGTCCGATGAAGAGGAGCAGCAGCTGAATGGCAGCAAAGGCCAGCCAGAAATGTGCCACATCACTGACCAAGAGGCAGAGGATACTGGAGATGATGATGAGGATGATGAGATACCTGGTGAGTACAAGTGATTACTGTCATTTCATTGTGTCTAAACTGTTGGCCAAGAAAGCTAAAGCTGAAAAAAAATTGAAATTAAAAATTAAATTAAAGCCACTTGGATTGAAAAGATGCTTGGATATAATGTCAATCATTTTACAGTACCTTTGAAAAAAATGGCTCAGCGATTGTTTGATTTTGATAACGAGTGTACCTGAATTGTAAGGATGCTGGCGTTTGTTTATCTTGCTGTTATTCAACTCGTAAAAATATCACTTACTGCTTTCATGTTTCATGTTCAAGTTTTAAACTCAGTGAGACAGAGAGCATTTTGTTTCTTTCAAATACACACATAGTAAATATTTATCTTTAGTTGGGTCGTTACCAGCTAATCAGCGACTAGGTGAGTTTGCAAGTGGTCTATTTTGACTGATCTTTCGTCTGTGCTACCACCTCTCAAGGGCACACAAATGGACTCGACTCAAATCAACTTACCTTTATTCATAGAGCATTTTAAAAAATGACCACAACTTAACCAAAGTGCTGTACATAGAAATGTTCGAATACATTTCAAATGTTTGCCAAAGCTCAGAGTCGCATCCAAAATCTGTGTTGACTAGACGTTATATCATCAAGTCATCAACCAACCAGTCCTGGGACATTTTGAATGGGCTACTAATTATACTTGCTGAAAAGCACATTATAGTCCAAAAAAATTTATTTGATGGCACATGGTAAACCTAATGCACTTATGTAGTGCTTTAACTTCATCATAGGTTTAAGAAGACATATTAACGCGGCCTACACAGGTATGCTGATGTAGTGTATCAACCCACGGAAGTTTAGAATACTAAGTCACTTTAATTTCCAGGATCCCAGGCTATTTCATTTTTCGAAAGTAGCTTTTAGTCATTTGTTTGGGTGTTTAAATCAAGTGTGCAAATGTTTTTATCTGCTCTTCATAGCATTTGGGACTGGAATGTATCCCCCATGGGTTCATTCTGTATTTGTATTTTTGTCTAGGTTAGTCCGCAAGCCCTAAACCACCCCCCCCCCCAAAATAGACATTTAATTGAAGCATTAATCATGCAACAACAACAAAAAAGGCTGGAGTTGTAGCTTGACATTTTTTGCTTATAAAACCTTTTACCTCAGCAGTTGTGCAACACTTTGCATAACTGACCCGACTAGACGTAGACTGTGCAGGCGGATTAGGCCTAAAAGTCACTTTCGGGATATGTGGTTGGTGAAACTTATCTTCCTGGTAACAGAGAGACTAAAATCCAGGTGTACTGTATGTTAATGACGCAGCATTGTGGTTCCAAAGTTGTCCTATTTGCAGGGGAACTCACCCCCCTGGGCAACCAGGGTGCCGGAAAGCTGTCCTCAGCTTTGTGCTGTTACTTGTGATGCGCACTTACTGGGCCAGCTTGATTCTTGAGCAAGGCAAAGATGATATTGTGCTTGCCATTACTCCAAAAATATTACTGATCAAACGCAAATTTTATTCAGAGATAGCCTACCTTTATGTGTCCCTTAATGTATTTTTGATGCCGATTTAAATAGCCATTCCTGTTTTGTCCCCTAGCACGTCAGTCTTTTGATAATTTTTATTTTTAAGTTTGACCTGTAAAAGCTTATGCAATACCATCTACGCTGCGTTGTAATTTATAGCTATGATAGAAAATCCTCCTGTTGCTGAACCTAACCCTTAATTTAAAAATATTACTAAATCATTTATGTGTGATTATTGTGATTATTACTGTTACTTGGCCTTTCAGGGCAAGGGATGGTTTGCTTTGTTGATCAAGGGAGTTGGTATGTTTGAAACCTGATTTACATTTTCCCCCATGGTGACGTGGCACATATATTTTCCTCTTGTGACTTCATGGCCACCCGCCATCATCTCTTACGTCTGTCCTGCTGTTGCCATGACAGCTCACCAAGATGCCACACCCAATCAAAGTTGTTCTCCTTGGTTTGGCATCCCATTTTGTTCTCCTTGCAGTCCTTTTACTTTCATGAAACTCTAATATCTTATCAAAAATCATACTGTGAGTAAGATAGTAAGTCAATCAGAAAATATTGATATGCAGATACAGTACAGTTGATCTTTATGCATTATACTATACCCACAATTGTCTTAATTTCTATATTCGACTTATATATGTTTTTTTTTCACTTTTTTGGGCATTTTATGGCTGATGCGACTTGTACTCCGGAGCGACTTATAGTCCGAAAATTACGGTATATGAAAACAGGATAAAGATTAAGAAAGTTTGAAGAATCATGAAAGTTTGAAGCACAGGTTCTAACAATTTGGTGCATTTTTACTCCTTTTTAATAGTCATCACTTTCTAGTAAATCTGTGTCTCAGCTAAAATATATCAATAGAGACTGTGTAAAAATGCTGGTTTCTTGTAAATTTATTACCCTTTGAAATTTTATGCACATACCTAATGGCAAGCTATTTATTCTGCCAATGTTAGACACACTAACTCTTGTAGCTGTTTGCAAATGTTCATTTCAGGAAAGCTTTAATTATATTTTTACCTTGAATTTATCAAAGATTGACAGGTAGGGTTCTCGTAAATGTGGAATTCATTTGTCGCAGCTATAGAATCAGACCTCCATGGTAAACAGAAGAGAATCCCTGCAGGTTTACTTTTTAATATGCATGCCTGGCTGGGCTATTACATTTTGACAGGCATGTATCAGAAACGTAATCGCTTCATTAACAGAATGTGTTCATATTTGTTTCTCTCTGATGTATACATAATAGATAGCATTTTGAATTGTGATCTGCAGTTATGATATTTCATGTTAATATAATATTTTGTTTGCTGTACCGTCATCCTCACTTTCTCAATAATGTGCCCTGTAAGGAACTTTAAACATGAAATCATGTGTATAGTTATGTTCAAAATTCTCATACACTGTACGTGTGTTTTCAAAGGCTGTTGTTCTCATTTATTTATTTATTTATTCATTTTACGTCTACGTATGAAAGTGGGGCGCGACTTAGCAACAGTCGGTAGATGTGGGTGACAACAGTTGAGAACAAGTGACAAATATAGATAGATCAAATTGTGTGTGCATGTTTGTCGCGAACATTATGTACCTTTCAGTACTGAAAGGACTGGTGTGTGTTATGGGTGCTTGGCACAGTTACCACCAGGGTTAGTCACTTATTTCGTAAGGTCCATGCACACGCGCATGCATACATGCACACATGCAAAAACACAGGAGCAGAAGGTGAGTGTGCTAATTAGCGTGTTCCTCCCTTGCCACTGTGTAGGCGTGTACAGCATTTCTTTTTTTTGCATTCTGAGGGATTGAACACAACAACATGTTTTCCTCCCACCATGTCACAGTCTCCTGTTGGTCTGACTCCTGGTGAGTGACTCAGAAGACATTTGTCCAGTTTGTACCAACTTCTCGCTTTCGACTCACTCGGCATTCAAAACAGATCTGGATGTTTTCTTGAAGTAGTTAAGGATTAACAAATATTGATCCAGAAAAGCATCGATATTAACTGCCTCAATCAATCAAGAGGTGGGAATGGAAAACGTAATTCCCTCTATATATGAAGTCTATTTCTTGGCAAGATATTTGGGGCAATTGTATGCATCCAACTTTGTGAAAAAAAAATTAAATAAATAGTGCCAAATATTTATACTTAGTTACTCCTACCGGCCTACCTAACAACATAATGGCAACAGCAAAATTAACCCAGATGTGTACAGTCTGCGGTTTAAAAAATGATTGGCAGCTAGACGATGCCCCAATACATCACCGATACAACAAATAGAGTTCATCAGAGGAAAGAATGAAGGCGGTTTTAGACTGGCCATGTCAATCTTCTGACCTAAATGCACTTTAGCTGCCAAGGGAGAAACCTCGAGGGCGAACCCCCCAAAAAATTACTGACTGAAGAGCTACGAAAAGTATCACAAAAAATTACAGTGGCCCGCAGGCTTGAATGCTGTTCTCGCTAAGGATGCAAATAAAAATGACGTCATATTCACTTCAGTCCAGTTTCCTTACCTGCTTACTGCAAATGCGTAGAGCGTTATATTACTGATAATATTAAGTTGTGTGGCAGATCCTGGAATTGGCCTCACTCACTGTTACGGCATTTTTGGAAGGGGATATATTGTATCTGTGCTGATAAGGAGCTGCACTGAGTGATGAGTGGGAGGTGATAAAATAACACCAGCTGGTCAACATACTGGCACACCAGACTACCAGGTCACAGCGTGCGTGTGCTTGCCTGCGTATGTATGCGTGTGGTCGTTTGAGTTTCAACTGTAGACAGAGGGGTCATCAAATTTGCAGAAATGCTTAGTCATACTGTTGAGTTACACAATGAAGTCACATGGCTTAGTTTCATCTCACACCGTAATCTTTCAGTCTTGAGGGCCATTTTTTAGTTTGAGGAGTCAATAGTTGAACTTTGACGTGGCCAGCTTTTTAAAACAAATTTCAACACCACTTATGTTTGAAATCATGGATTGCAAAGTCCATTATGAAACCTTTGTTTACTCCACAAACATATAACTGTATAACAAGTCATATAAGCAGCATTTTAGCATATAATAGAATAATGCATTCATTGATATGAAGCTCAGTAGTTTGATTGTGTGTGTGGGGGGGGGAAACCCAGATCATTTTCTAACCACTCAACCATTCGATTACAATATGGCAGGGGGGTCCAAATCGAGTCCTCGAGGGCCGCTGCCCTGTATTTTACAGATGTCTCCCTTTCCCAACGCACCTAATTCAAATGATCAACTCATGAGCTGGTGAGATTTTTGCACAGTACCTTAGTTCAGATGATCAATCAAAGTGATTTATTTATTGTCAGTCAAACTATGTAACAGTGTATTACACAGAAGACTGAATTGCACTCAATTGCACTGAAATGAATTTAAATGATTTGTAAAAACTCCACTAAATGTATGCAAAAAAACAACAACACGCATTCATCATTGTTGTTATGAATCAAGTAAATATTCTGCAAATCAATGAGACCCAACCAGTTTTGAAATGTTTATGTCCCAGACACCAAGACATACAATATTTGTCATGAAAATGGACAAGTTGAAAATGTGCCTTACTTTCCGATTAGAATAAAATCGTATTACCAACCAAATACAATTAAAATGCTCTACTATGTAAACACTTGGATCAAGATAAAAACCCTGATGGAATTTCATCACATTAGTCTTCTACATATACTTGTATGTCCTATTTGTTTTGTCTGTCAGAATAGGCAGGCTGCGCCTGGTCTGCTCATGCTCTGCGCACCATTGTCAGCATTCCAACGGAGTTGATGCACCCCTTCCCCCCTGCCCAAAACCTTAAAAATAACTCCAAACAAAGCCTGATTTAGAGTCAATGGAGGCATTATGTGACTAATGAAAAATCTCTTCAAGGGAATAGATTATTTGATAGATGGATTTCTACTTAATAGATGGATTACAACTTGCTCTGTGCACAGTTTGTGACACAAACACACGCACATGCACGCTTCATCTTTGAGGCGGGGCTACATGAAATGTGCTAGTGTGGCAAAGGTGAACATGTGTGCTGTAATGACTAAGCAGCCAGTCTGCCTGCCGACCCCCCTTCATTTTGCTTTTGTCACCGCCTCTTTCTCCGCTTTCTGGCTTGTCTGCCCTCCCCCCAAAATTGCATCGCACTGTCTGTGTATGCATGTGTGTGTGCACGAATGCATGGAGCCATGCAGATGGAGTCTTATGGAGATAAGCACATACCAACACTGACAGAAATGCGATGTTGTTCCTTTTATTTAAACCAGTGTGTATTAAAAAAAAATACAATGAAATATAAAGGTACGTAAAAACACATTCTTAGATATAAAGAAATAAAACACATTCTTAGATATAAAGAAATAAAACACTTAATCAACAATAATTAATCTTAACTTAAAAAAAGGAAGGGATTTCAATGTTTTTAACGTCTATCAATTTATTGGTTGATTTTGGCATTGATTCTGTAACCAAAGAAATAATAAAGTGAGATGTCACGCTGTCATTTAAAAGATTCATTCATTACACATTTCTTTTGATCATTTTTATATTTGTTTTACTCTCTCTCACGCTTGTGTACAGTATGTACATGTATACTGTATAGTCTATTTATACACTGTATAGCTACAGCATATAATGGACAACAAAGGGACCATATTACATTATTATATAAATGAATAGAAAAACAATCGTGCTAATTAAATCGAGTTATAGGTGAATGGAGTCATATGCTACTAGAATAGACAAAATCCTCCCAAATCGACAATGCACGGAAATCAAGACGATTATTCAATCTTGCCATGTTCCCTGTTGAACCCTTAACCTTGTTACCTAAGGCAGGCTCTGGAGTGGGTGTGGCTTGCTGACATCACATCCCTGTATCAGTTTGCCGTGGGGCGGGGGAATAGGCGGAGCAGCAGCAGGAAGAGAAAGCAAGCTGGGAGGTTTCCAGCGTGCGGCAGGCCCGGGCAGCTTTCAGCGACCCGGTGTTTTGTAATTGTCCCAGTGGCCTGCTGCCTGGAGGCAATACCATGCTCGCCGAGTGAGCAAGTGTGTTAGCAGTAGGGAGCGAAGAAACATGGATCTGTCAGAGTAGATGAAACCACACGTTATGGGTGAGTAGATGTCATTTTAAAAAAAACTGGCAAACTGGCTCTTGAGTGGCTTTTGTTTTCAGTGTTTCTGTCCTTGTCTCACTTAATCTCTTTTATTGTGTCTTGCGAGGGGGGGGGGGTTCACCCTGACCCAAATGTGGTGCATGCCAACGTGCACTTCAGAGGTTTCATCAGACTTGTTATGGAATAGGACGAGCAAGTTTCATTAAATATTTTGTAACTGTGACATTGCAACAAGTGACACCTAAAATGTTATCATGTCACTCCAGTGTTATGACCAATGTATTAGCAGTATGCGAGTTTCTGTACATATTCATATGGGCTTCCCTCAGAACGCACACAAAGTGTCTGTCATGAGCTCCTTTTCACAGCCCTGGTTCAACGAACAATCTTTTCTGTAAGAACGGCACTGACATGTAATGTCCTTTCCAAAACTTTACTGCTTTTGGATGTAAATTCAGGTCCACGTCGCAATGGGGACACTCAGAATGGCTGTGACGGTTCAGGCTCAACACTCAATTCTCACGTGCCGAGTTGAGGATCAGAATCAACGTCAGTATTTGATATTTCTCAACAGATACTGCTCCTAACATTGTCGAATCGTGAAATGTTTTAAAAGCACAGGAAGTTGAAGAAATATCCTGACTTCACTTGGATCGGTGTAAAAAGCAAAAGTGGCTTAATACAAGACCTTACATTTCCCATGGTGAGCAAATATGTAAAGCTGCATGTTTGTCTGCACACGTGCTTGTGAAAGAAATTGTAAACTCTGCTGTCTGCAGCCCAGTCAGCATTACAAAACAGAATTGGTATCAGTTGCCTTACCTGGTGAATGGATAAAGGTTAAATAATTCCTGAAATTATTTCTGGAATTTTAAAAATGTAAATTTGAGCAGGTGCAAATTCTGATCTACTCCAGTCCTGAAAGTGAGTTAGCGGGCCAATGTTCAAAACTGTTTTTTAAAAGATGCATTTTCACCACTGATACATGGGAGTAAACAAAATCCAAGTTTCTACATTACACAAGCAACACCCGTCACAATGTGTCACGGAAATGCTTGGATAGTTATTCTCTTGCTGTCAAATAAAACAGCATATGTTTAGAAAAGTTTTGAGTTTTTTTGTGTATTAAAAATCTCTCAGGGGCAAAATGAAAGCCTCACACTTGTACAGATTTGTTTCAAACTTGAAAATATTTGTACGTCCTTTTCTTCTAATTACACAGTTGCTTTCTGTTCAAAACCCTTTCCTTCGAGAAAAGACTTGAATGTGTGGGCGTCTCCTTCTGTCTCGGGGTGTGGGGTGGGTCTGAGTGACGCTCGGTCGGCCGTAGTAGTCCTCCCTCATTGGGCCCCGCCTCCAGCATCAGGGGTTATGTAAGTTTTTCAGCTGCCAGCCCTCCTTCCTGCCTCTGCCTCATGTTGACATTGTTATTGAAAACTGCACACAGAGCGGGCCAGCCAGTAGTCAGTGAGTCAGTCAGTCACTGTGGCAGTAGTGCTATCGAAAGGCTCAACGTAAAACAAGCTGACGGACAGTCATCACTGCATCCTGTTGGCTTTCTTAAGGCTTTTGGCTGTGCCTGGAGGGTAGCAGATTGTTTTAAGCAGGAGTTGGGGGGAAATCAAAAAGAGAGGAGGAGGGGAAAAGCCAAGAAGAACTGAGAAGCCTGTTTCTTCACTCCCGAGTCATGCTGCTCCTGGACGAATCCGAGTCGTTCACAGGTAGGTGACTCGAACATCACACTGGTATTGCACGGCCAGGGATGGAGCAAGTTTGTTGGAAGAAAATCTTCCTGTTTGGGGATCCAAGATTAAAACAGTTTTTAATTATTTGAAATGTTAGAGAAGACAGGACAACAGACCAAACCTGATTTGGGAAAGGCTTTTTCTCAAATGCAACTCAGTTATATCCCAATCCTGGGACCAGAAAAATGAGAGCATTTTGTAAGAGAGAAATCTGAGCCAAATGGTACAAGAAAGCCACTTGGACATCTCAGAAGTCCTTCGAACGTGCTTCAGCCGCTAGGTGATAATCGCGAATTTACTTAACAGCGTTGTGTAACACTGGATCCACAGCTAGTTGAACATGTATTGTCCCTGCCACCGTTTCCCTCACTCCCTTCACTCTCTTGGATCCCTTCTCTTCCTTCGTGAGTGCTTCCACACTTCTTTTTATCCACTTTCAAGGAATTTTTACTCCATTGATTTTTGTCGAGGTCCCACGTGCACCGACCGGCTGGCTCTCCCGTGTTGTCCTCTCACAGATGCGCTCCGATTGGCTGTTTCTAGGGTTACTTTAAGCAATGTCCGCATGTGATTGGCCATTGCGGGCTGGCTCGAGCCATGCTGGAAATGTGTGTCTGTGAAGGCAGGAACACATGGTTCATCAGACCACTGGGTTAGCGGGGTAAATGTGTTAGGCGACTGCAGAAGGAACAGAGCGACGCCCGCGTCTCGTCTGGATGAATGAACAGATACATTTTTCTGAATAGCTTTCACAGATTGGTTTTTCCACAAACCGACTGTGAATATGTCTTTATTATATCCGACTTTATAATCCCTTTTTCAGTGCATGATGCAAGTCAAATAAAACAATAATACATCACGTAATGTCACGTATTGACCCAATCAAGCCCAGCCCAAATTCGGGGAACGCCACTTCATACAATGTTGTTTTGTGTTGGGGCTGGCTGAGAGAACTCAACAGGGTTTTGTTTGTACACGTCTCTGCACATGTTGTCCTGGATGTAACGCAGAATTGTTTGCATTGGAATGACTAAAAAAATCTGATTTGTCTGGCGCATTGTGAAAAGGACACTATGTGCCCTGTTGTTTCTGCACCATGTGCGGTAGTGAGGAAAGGATGAAAGCACACCCTGTTCTCTTACACCCAATGTGGATGATGTGGGTGTTTACTTTCCCTTTTGATTGTGTTGCAGCTGCCCATCATGATAAAGTTTGTATCAGACTAAGAAATATTTAGTTAGAAATGAAGCTTTTAACAGCACCACTGAGGTATCTGTGCTCCACTAGTGACTCAGCTTGGCTGTAATTGGCTACAGCGTGCCGGTAAGGAACAAGCTGTCCTATTCGGAAACAGCGTGAGGGTCTGACTTAAATGCAAGCAGCACATGAAGTCTGACTGCTTTCATAAGACCGCCGCTGCAGGCGGAGGCTGCAATTATGCAGCTGCTATTACCCAAAATGTCCTTTTAAATTGAGGATTATTTGGAAGTGTGTGTTTTTGCATCACTCATCCTCCTCTTCCCTACAGCAATGCTGACGTACTGGCCTACAAACAAATCCAACACCCTTCACCTGCTCTCTATCGCTCTATCACGTGTGTGGTCTTTGTCCTCTTCCGCTGTTGAGTTTCTTGAACTTTCTGGTGCTTCTTCACTCGTGCGTCCCCTGCGGTGGGTTTCGTATCTCACCTGCTTCCACGCTAATAAAAGCAGCCTTAATAACTCAATGAGGAAAGGCTGTTATACAAGAAACGTGTGTGTGTGTCTGTCTGTGTGTGTGTGTGTGTGTGTGTGTGTGTGTGTGTGTGTGTGTGTGTGTGTGTGTGTGTGTGTGTGTGTGTGTGTGTGTGTGTGTGTGTGTGTGTGTGTGTGTGTGTGTGTGTGTGTGTGTGTGTGTGTGTGTGTGTGTGTGTGTGTGTGTGTGTGTGTGTGTGTGTGTGTGTGTGCGCGCGCTTTTTGTCTTTCGTAAGACACGTTACATAACCCATTTTATCTTGGTATGTCCAAGAGAAAACGATTTTACAGACTGGTCAATTGCAGTGCAGCACAAAATAGAGATCTATCACTTTCTCCGGAGTGCTCAGTTGAATTCAATAATACATTTCCATTACGTGCTATTTGTCGTAGCTGTCAGGCGGAAGCTTCACATCCCCAAATCAACTTGGAAAGAAATCAAAAAGATAGCATCTTGCTTGAATGACCAAACACTACATCCAGTAAAGTCGTGCCCATCCAAATGTGCAGTCGCACTAAGGTACCAACAAGAGAAAACAAAAACAAATGACTGTGGTTACATCATCTTCCTCAAACATTTGTTTCAAGTCAACACTCTGAAAGCCATGAGTAATACAAAAAAACAATGATCTGACTAGACGGTGTAATAGGTGGAAATGAATATGCACACAGCTTTACCTTTGTGGCTGACAGGCTTTCTTCTGCTACAAATCATCAGCGTCATCTATTTTTAACAAAACAGGCCTACTCCAATTAGACTTTACTCAAACCAAACAACAAAATGATAACTACAAATGTCATGAGATTTCTATGCATAGTGTGCAGGCCCCATAGCCTTTAGGTTTTATTACGAGGAGTATTGATATTTAAATCATAGAGGCATAGTCTGCAAATCAACTTGCAAAGTAAATACTCACATTTCCATTGATTTTTATTACTGATAATTTGGATGACGTTTCAAAATGTCAAAGAATAATATATAATATTTCCCTGTGGACTATTGTGTTAGGTCCTTTACAAGAGGCTATGTAAAACAGTATTAAGTGGTTGTCATGGTTACAGCAATAACAGCCTGTAGTCCTGTTTTGTTAAAAGCACCTTGCAGCTCTATGACGACTGATGATTTCACATATTGAAAAGATTTGATGAAATTAGTGTTCAGTCTGCCTCAAATTTACAAAATTCTGTTTTTGTGTGTGTTTTTTTTAATAATTTAACTGATCTGTTGCTTAAAACAAGCATAATCAATCAATGAGTCCGACTTGGTTGACAGCTCTTCAAATAACAGACGAGCGTGAAAGAGAGCACATGTAAAACACACACACATGCAGTATGTGCTGCTGTTTTTTTCGGTGTGTGTGTGTGCGTGCGCGTGTGTGTGTGTGTGTGCGGTTCTTGTGAACACTGGTTGTGTAACAGCCACAGGCAACCGTTATATAAGCACCCTCTCACATCCCCCTCAGCGTCGCTGGCGTTAGAGAGGAACGTTCTGTGCAAGACTTGCACTCAAGACTCAGTGTGCGAGTGCCGGTAAGGACGCAAAGTACAAAAGGCCATCGTAACGTATGATGCGGCTTCTCGAAACAGCATGTGGACAAACTGTATGTGCAGTCTATAACAAACTCTCAATTTCCCAATGATGCCTGTTGAAGAAGGTTGGAATTCTGTTGCAGATTGATGCTTTTTTGATATATGCTTCATCCTTATTTTGGTTTTCAGTACTAATACTTCTTTGTGTTACCTTTTGGGTTTTGTTTTGTCTTGTTTTATTTTGTGGGGTTTTTGACAGAAAAACATTTGTCTAAATTCTCTTCATGAGATGAAAAATGAAGATTTAAGTAAATAAGGGGTCTAGCCCAACCACTGATTGAATACAAAAAAGGATGTCAGATGCCTCCTGTACTATATTCTAAAATGGTAATCAGAAATGAGGATGCAATCTCTAAAATGAGGAAAATGACAAAAAAAGAGATTAGGATGTTACATTAGGGAAAAAAAATGCCAAATATTTTAATCGGAGCAGGCTGTTCGAACTAGATGTGCATATTAGCTTAGTGTTACACAATGTCTGTTGAGTTAACTGAACAAGGACAACTGCCTTCAGGAAATGGTATGATGGATTATTTTGTGTTTCTTTCAAAGCTTCTTAGAATTGAATTTTGTTCTGTTCCAGCTGAGCTGAGTGTGTGAGTTACATCCATCAAAATTGTTGGAAACATGTGCACTGGAATCTGATCATGTTAAGGAACGTTACCTTCAGTGATGTATTAGAGCTTCACAATTATCTAATTTCAATCATAATTAAAATAGTCACGGTTATGATTTTGGCCATAATCATGAAGCCCATCAAAGTTTTAGTCACTTGCTTTTGGTGCAGGAATTGTGCGTACAGTTCCCAATCAGTGGCTGTGAATTGTTGTTTGTCTTTATTTGTGCCTTGTTTTAATCAGTCTATAAAGTGTAGTACACCTTTCAGCCAGAGTCAGCTAGGATGGGCTCCAGCTCACTGTGGCCATAGAAAATGGATTGAAGCATGTATAAGATGTTAAGATGACACAGACAACTTAATGCACCTAAAAGACTGGAGTGGAATAGCTTGAGATACACATTGTTTACCATCTAATCAAACAAACATGTTATTGTTCCAGTTTCCTTTTGTATTGATGCCAGTAGAAGACACAGAAAATGGAAAATTGCAACTGTTCAAGCACAAAGCACATCTGAAAAGGGCTAAAATTGCTTTCATGTGTTTGTGATTCAGCGTTATGTAAGCCGACGGTTGCAAACGCTTGCGTCAAAGTACTTTGTATGTATTTTATGTTTTTTGAATCAATTTCGTAAACTACCACGACAGATTACAATCTCTACCCAGGTCTTCTGCCTGAATGTAGTACATTACTTGTACTGTTCCATTGAAATAGTGCTTTTAGTGAAAAGCAGCAGCTTGACTATATTTTCACTGTGGCTAGGGAGGAAATAAAAAGCATGAAACTTGACACCTCAATCTCAAGTCAATGCCAAGTCATTGTTACTGCTCTTTGTTAATCATCAATCTATGGATGACATTCATTTGAAAAGAAAGTTTCATTTCTCCTTTCCTCTCAGCGCCAACAGTTTCAAGCAAAAGCCATTTGTTTGACATGCGTTCAAACAAAGAGAGCAAGTTGTGGTTTTCAGCCCTCTACTGAGAAACCTTAAGCATATATATGTAGATGTACTTCAGTAACATTTAGGTTGCTGAAGACGTTTGGATGGATGTGTGTGAAAGGTTGTACATCTTTCTATAAATCTTTGGTTGGAATTGAGATTTAATCCTAGAAATGAGGTTCAATATTGCAGTATCCTTTTTATGTTTGTGGTCTTGTGTTGTCCTTCATTCTGCCCTTCACATGTTTTTCTTGTTATTGTTGTTGTTGTTATCTGTTTCCTGTAGTTGAGACACACATTTAGCACATTGTGGACAAGAAATGAAACTAACTCTAAATGCACTACATGTACGTAGAGTATGTATTAAAATAGAGCTTCAATAGTGAGGCAATAGTTCACTGTGATGTGTGAAGCAGTCAAATTCATTGATCATGCGTGTGTCTGCCCCCTCTTCCGCTCAAGTGCAGCCTTACTCTTTGAATGGTGACCTCACTTTCATCTGCCCACTCCACTTCCTGTCCTTCCCTAACGGCTCCCCGAGTGCTCAGTGTGCGGTTGTGTGTGTGTGTGCGTACAGCAAGCCATTGTGCGAGTATATTGATGTCAGTGCCCTTTGGATGACGTGAAGTCATATACAAAATTGTTCTGTCGGGTAACATTGAAGGTAGGAAACAAGGGGCTGATATGAGTGGAAATGTGTATGTGAAATGTTCACGTTGACACATTGTTATGTCTCTGGCGCTATCTCAGACTGAGATAAGAAAACCTGTGTCCTTTGCCGACGCAATATGGCAGTGCAGTCTCATCTTTCGTTAAGTGTACTTGCAACTGTCAATTAAAGAACATATTTTGAAGCAATAAAACCTTGTTACTGTACCGGTAATGTTTTCAGTAACATGTGATGGTAAGTCTAATACAAGTGTAAAAATAAGTTAACTACTGTCAACAGTAAGGCTGAAGCAATATATTGTGTGGTGACGATTATACTCTTAGCTATACTGTCTGAAACAGCGAGGACAGAAACATCTATATCACCAATATGTAGTACAGCAAGTTAGAAAAATATTTTAATATTGACATGACTTCCCATCATTAAGGAGTTCTCCTATGAAGGGGTTTGAAATATTAGTCCTTCCTCCATGTATTCAGATATGTCCCAATGTGCATGCATGCACGCCCACACACGCATACACACGCACACGCACACAGACTGGTGTTATTTAACCAACCGCATTGTGTTTGATTATGTATTATGACCAGACTGGGTGTTTTGTGCAAGTTGTTTTGCAAGGCAGCTAGGCTCAGAGTGTCTGCAGACATTCTTATCACAATGTGGATATTGCAGATCCACAACGGCAACATGATATACCAGGTGTCATAAACATCGAAAGTTGTGAGTGAGGACGCTGTGTGTTGGCAACACAGCATCATTTCGTCCCGTCATCCCTAGCAAGTTCCTGGCACAGCTTGTTCTTGGTACTGTTTGTGTGGGTTTCCTGTTTTTCATTTCGTAATCTGTCCATATTTATGATCCAGTGCTTACATAAACCCGAGATTTGGTTCAGTGTGTTTCTGGCAGAACAACTGAAAAGGGAGGAGTAGTGGAGGAAAAGAGGAAAGGTGGAAGTACAAACATAAATTCAAATATGCACAAAAATATCAAGCTTATAGATTTCCTTCAGTGTTAGAACGATGACTGCATACTTTGGGTGTATCCCCAAAACGGACTTGGAAATGTTCTTGTTCATTTGCATGATTCATGTCTTTTCTTTTGTAGCTTTAACTAGTGAGTGCGTCACTTTGACGGTTAAGCAATTATAACTAATTAAGGCAAACACAAAACTGAGCTTTGTCAACTAGCCTCTAGGGCAAAATCTTCAAGTCACTCTTCTACACTGGAAAATCTCACGGCACACCACCAAACAAATATTTATAGCACAAAAAGTACGAACACTGAAATAACGATGATCCCCTCTCTTGAAAATAAAATATGTAAAAAAACAAATATTTAGTCAGACTTAATTTTGGACCTGTTTCACTGAACACAAAGCTGAAACACAGGAAGCTGTCTTATTCTAGTTGTGTAAATGGTAAAAGAATGCATACAGACGTTTATTGGACCTTCCGCCATTCACATTGAAGGGAAGATAATTGTCTTTTCATCTCTAGACATTGCTGGCAGATAAATGAACAAAGATATGCTGTACAGCAAATGAAAGTATGGAAATACGTAATTGTCAGACAAATTAAGTGTTAATTAATTTCCCGCAGCACTCCTAGTGAGCTCTCACCACACACGAGAGTGTCTCTGTTCGAGGGCACAAATTCAACACAAACGCTGACGGACTCCAGTATTGTAGGAAGGCACTGCATTCAAGGTTTTGGTAACCTCACTTATGGTTTACATTTATTTTCAAACTCAAACTCATTTTTAACCGATGTTGTAAGGATTGAACCCCGACTTCACACTGGATGGAAGCAGTTAAGCGACCCAAAAAACAAAGGAAACACTTAAATCACAAACTCAAGCTCACGATGAGATGAAATATCCCAGTTAAAAAATGTATTATGGCTTGTAATTTTAATGAAGAACAACGATCAATGGAAAAATGGCTAGTTTCAGAATAATCTCAAAAGTGTAAATTGAGGTGGATCACACTTGTGTGAATTGTCTCAAGGCAACTCATTTTGTGGCTCAGGACTGTGCGTGCTCTGGACATGATCTGTATGCATTGTCTACGACATCTTGGGAATGCTCTTGATGCAAAATAAATAGCTTGAATTTTGCATGTTTAACAGTGGGTCCCCATTTTGTTTCACAGATCAGTCCCACTGCGCCTCCTTCAGCTCAGAGAATGAGGCTCAGGGAGGCGACACCGCAGCATGGCAGCGTACCCCTCCGCCATCTACCTCACCTTCAGGGGGGACGCCAGCCAACGCTCCCCCCTCACAACCTGCTTCAAGACCCTCCAGCCAAAGGACCACCCCGCCCGCCACCCTGACAGGAAATAGAAAGAGGAGCTCCAAACCCTCGCACATGAGACGCAACATTCGGTAAGCAAAATCTATTTATCGGTTGTATAGGGAGTTCATTTTGGGGCTTGAGCATTTAAACATCACATTTTGTGTCTCCCAAGATTGTACACTCTGGAATTAGTCATAAAAAATACATTCAGCAGTTCCTCAGGGTTTCATTGTGTTTGTTTTCTTGGTACACGAAAACACACGTATAATGTTTGTCCATCATCACATCAGGTTTCATTCCAATCTCAAACAATCATACTGAGTTCTTATTGAATTTTTGTGTTCCGCTCTCGTGATGGTAGGAAGTTACTGAGGGACCATCAGCTGGAAGCAGTCACCAGAAGTGCTCAGCAGGAGGAACAACAGAGAAGGCAACGTCTGGGTGATCAGAGAAAGCAAGATTTCCCCATACCACTGCTGCCTGAATATCAAACAGGTGTGTCCCCGGCATCCATATCCATCCATTTTCAGTACATATTACACTTAAGCTACTTATTACATTCAGGGTCGCACACACGTTGATCACCCGCCAATCACTGGACTAACACAGAGAGACAGACAAGCACAATTTATTATCTGTACAAGCTTTGAAGTGTGACCAGATTTGGGTAAGAATGAAAACACAAAGCATTGAATCTCTCATGCTTTTTGCTAATCCCTTTGTGCAGGTGATGTAACAAAGCATGTGTCATCATCATCAGTGTCGCAGCAGGAGTTGCGACAGGAAGTCATCTGCTTCGAGTCCAGTAGCTCCGGCACATGCCAGGACGTCAAGACCAACATATGTGCCTCCACCACTGAGCCCACGCACAAAACAGGTCAGACAAAACAATAGGGAGAGACACAGACACACACACACACGCACACACGTGCACAGTGTTCCTCGGGCAACTGCTCCCTTCAGGGACGGCACAATTTAAGAGAAGTGCTATCCATCCTTCTCGAGCGGTTGTGCTCATTGGGGCCGCAGGTGAGCTGGAGGCTGTCTCAGCTGAGAGGTGTGGTACACCTTGGACAGGTTGCCAGCCTGTCACTAGGCACTCGTAACACTATTAATTTCTAAATAGATTTTATTTACTGTAAATAAATATTTCCCCAATTAACTATTTACAAATAAAAAAACTTTTCTTTGATATCAATACTTAAGAAATGTGTAAGGAAAACCTATTTGAGGTGGAAAATTGATTTTGATGTAAACTCAGTTTAATTGAATTAAATCTTTCATTTTTCAAATATACCATCCTTGAATCATATCACACCCTGTGTATCGAAATACTTATCGAATCGTTTTCATGCGAGATGGACACCAGGTACAAATTTGTTGTGGCTTTCACTTCTGTTAACTGGAATAGTTCTGGCTTTAGAGACCTTTTACGTTTAGGCTGTCACATATAAATAAACATGACAAAAGCTGCTGCCATACCATATCGAATTTTAATTCCACTGACTCGAGCCAAATCCAATTGTTCCACTTGAAACGGTAACTCCTCCTCTGACGGAAAAAAATGTACTAACATCGTGAGTGTGCTTGCCTCCACTCGCATCACCTCAAATGCGTCAATTGTGCCACCTGTCGCCAGAGTTGCGCCTATCTGCGTGAACGGCATTGACTTCACATGTAATCGCCTCTCGTGAATAGCTCAGCTCCGGTTCGGTCTGAATGCACTATTAATATGTATGACTCCGTGACAACAGTTACTATTTATTATGAATAAAAAACTTATCATATACTTTATAACATCACAAATAAATCAAGCATTATAAAGACACGACAGAAAGGAAAGTTGCTTGTGAAAATTATTAATCATCACAGCTCCAACGAGTAGAGGTACAATTCCAGGCCGCTGAAGTAGCTTGCCCCACATGGAGTTGGCCTCGGGGCCCCCTTGCACTTTGTCCTTTGACAGTGTTCAGTGGGCTAGTAGGTCAGGTGCCTCTGGAAGGTCAGAACGAGCAGCGGGAAACTCCCAGCTTGGAGATTATCCTTCTGACTGGATAATTGTGACATTTGCATTGCGCATGCTTTTAACTGCTTCATAAGCCAAATGCAACTAGAGACACACAACAATTTCAAAATCCTACCAACTGGGCACATCATTTTTCCCACACACACAAGAGCTGTATCAAATATTCTTGTTCCACATACAAAGACATTAATGTTCAGTTTCATGCTAACTTGTGTTTGTCGCTTTCTTGACTCCTTCGTAGTGAGGTGTTGTTGTGTTTTGGTTACCTGAATAGGTTCCATGCAGTATGGCGTAATGAAGCCATTGTAAAATTAAGACTTCTTTCAACTGCATTGTTTTTGTAAAAACTGAATATTTCATACATCTGTTGTTTTGGAAATCATATCAACTCTAATGCAATTTCAGAAGCTGTTTCAAATGTCCGCAGGCTACACTTTGTACACTTCTCTCATTCCCAAGTCGTTTTTATAACTGGCTCATGTGCACACGCTTTATAACGCACGCGTCCTTAAATTTTAGAGACGTGTGTTTAGGAGCCTGGAATGACGGGAAGAAAAGGGAAGGGGCAGTGGGCAAATAAGTAAGATGAGGTAGGTGGAAGAGTGATAGAAGGAACAGATCAGCGCAATAAAGCTGGCTAATCCAAGTTGGGACCCAGAAGACATACACGCGCACATGCGCGGACACACACACACACACACCGCACCACCGTGGCACAGTGACATTTCTAGTTAAAGTTGCATAACCAGTCTCCCCCGCCACTCTAATCCTACTTGTATAACCAGACATTCATTGCAGTTATATAAGCTCTCTCTCGCTTCATCTTCGTCCCTCTCGCGCTCCCTTATTTTTGTACACACACTAACATACTGACACACATGCTGCCATCTTGTGTAATGCATGTCATTTGATGTTCTTTTTTCCCCTAATCAATTAGGGATGTTGTTCTGGTGGCCACTGGCCACACACAAAAACACCACCCTAAACACGCGCACAACAAAAACATCATCAGGTGTCAATTAGCTTGTCCCCTTTGTGTCTGTTTGTACCCATCAGAAAACTGTTATGAAACCACTTTACCTACTTAGCTAAATCAATTCAAATAGACAGATGCATACATTTGTTTTAAACCAGGGATGTCAAACTGGTTTTCCTTACGTGAAACCACATCAAAGTATAAACGCTAGAAGTGTAAAAGTTTGTTTTAGGTAAACAGTTGGATTCGTATTTGTTGCAGTAAAGGAATAAAATACCAAACATTACATTTGTTTTCGTCAAAAAAGTCTGCTTTTGTCAAAAAAGTCTTCGGCACTTGGGCAGATTTGGGTCCTCTATTTACAGTATTAAAATAATATAACTAAGGTATGAAAAATTGGTTCTTCAGCAGGATATTCTTTTTATTCTGGTCTGTTTTTCTGGTCTCCTTCATTCTACGCACAACCTGTGATGACATTATCAGATTCCATACACGTGGGCCAAAAATGACTCATGTCTTCTGATTTACATTCCTGCAAAAAACGATGTTTCCATCCCCTTTGTCTTTTTCAACCTGTTACAACCACTCTACAATTTTTTCACACACAATGGAATTTAAATGTAGCAATAAACCGGTCACTATCTCAATTTACTTCTACCATTCACGCTTGCGTGAAACTAACTACAGTACAAGGATTATATTTAGCATTAGCAAAATCTAATAAAGAAAAGTTGCTCCTTCATGAATTAATTCACACGTCCTTCATTTTCTCCATAGGTGCGAGTAATCTGAGCCAGAGTGAGGATGATGCTAACAGCAGTGACTCCGCCCACCATGAAATAGAGCGTGAGCAAAGTGGCATGCACATCAACGACAGCTTGAATCGGCCAGATGACCAAGGACGGGTGCTGGTCAACTTGAACCATCCGGTAACAGACACAGACATTTTCCTGTCACCTCAGCTGGCACGAGCAGTGAAACCTCACCAGGTACCAAGTGATACCCTTTTTGAAGTCTGAGTAAAGACCAACTGAGCTCTGTGTCATTCATCTCAGATCGGCGGAATTCGTTTCCTGTACGACAACCTGGTGGAGTCGGCGGAGCGTTTCAGCAGCAGCAGTGGTTTTGGCTGCATCCTGGCCCACAGTATGGGCCTGGGCAAAACGCTGCAGGTCATCTCCTTCATTGACATTCTCTTCAGATACACAAAGGCCCACACCGTGCTCGCCATCGTACCTGTAAGCACCTTCAGGAGTCAATTTCAAGTATTGAATGATGTGTTGATGTTCAAGTTCAGACATCTCTTCAAAGGGTGTAGGAACTGAATAAATGTCTGATCGGAGCGAGGAAAAGCCTGTTGAAGAAAAACTCCATTATATTAGTTGACAACCTTTTTATCCCACAGGTGAACACGCTGCAGAACTGGCTGGCAGAGTTTAACATGTGGGTCCCAGATGCCGAGGCCGTGCCGCCAGATAGCGACCATGGCCTGGTACGGCCTCGAAACTTCAAGGTTCACATCCTCAATGACGAACACAAGTGAGTTTACACAGGCGTGCAGCTGGTGTGGATTAATATCATGAAATGTGTTACCTTTCTGCTGAGGTCCATGCACCATGCCAGTGTGCCCACATGTGAGGGAAAATGCTCCTTCTGTTTTTTTTTTGTTTTTGTTTTTTTTCCCCAACAGCTGAACCTTTGACCTGCCATCTGGTGCTACCACATCGTACAGCTGTTTGCAATATGTGTGTGTGCGTTTGCCGCACATGCTGTGTGTATGGGACATAATGTGTGTCAATGAGGGGAGTTGTAGGATGACTCTTTCTGTCTGCTCGCAAACTATCACATGTATTTCCTCTGCCCTTTAGTTTTGGTCCACATTTAAATGAACTAAGGCAAAATACAACAAAGAAGGCCAAGCATCTGCTGTGTGAATTAAATCTTTTCTCTGTGATTACCCAGAAACACAACATCCAGGGCCAAGGTGGTGGAGAACTGGGTCCAGGATGGAGGTGTGCTGCTAATGGGCTATGAGATGTTCCGCCTCTTGTCGCTCAAGAAGAACTTTGTGTCTGGGAGAAAGAAGAAGAGCAAGAAAACTGCGGGGCCTGTCACAAACAACCTGGCTGAGGAGGACCGGCAGCAGAAATTACTCATAGGTGGGAGAGATACATGAGAGATCAGATGAAGAGGTGCAATAAATCAAATTGTAAATAGGGAATTATCTTTCTCCAGCTATTGAGAGAGCCTTGGCCAGGCCTGGTCCTGACGTGGTGATTTGCGATGAGGGTCATCGCATTAAAAACTGCCATGCCAGCACCTCTCTGGCTCTGAAGAACATTCGAACCAAGCGCCGTGTGGTCTTGACGGGGTATCCACTCCAGAACAACCTAATGGAGTACTGGTGCATGGTTGACTTTGTTCGGCCTGACTTCCTCGGTAAGTCAATTGTTTATTGCTACTGCAGCTGGCTGACATTCAATGACTAACACTTTTGGAGAACATTAACAACAATTAAAAACGTGGAGCATAACTACAAAAAAGGATATTTGGAAGACCTTCTGATATACATATGTTTCAGGCTCACGGCAAGAATTCAGTAACATGTTTGAGCGTCCCATTCTGAACGGGCAGTGTGTGGACAGCACACCCCAGGACATTCAATTGATGAGGTACAGGAGCCACGTGCTACATAGCATGCTGGAGGGCTTCGTACAGAGGTGAGACAGCTGCCTGGCTACTCTCAAAAGCACCTTGAGATTTGTCAAACTCACTGAGTAAACACGAACATTAGGAGAGAGCGGACCTTGGTACAAAAATAGTTATTCTTTGTTACAATCGGATTGGTTTGTTGGAGCAACCTTTTGTTGCATAAGCTTGCAAAGAAGCAGAAAAAAGATTCTCTAAATTAACTACAACCTTTCCATTGGATGTTTCACAGATATTAAAAATTTGACACTATCCAAGGGATCCATATGGATATTTAAATTTGTAAGTGTATTGTACAACATGAAATGACAATACGACAGGAATTTGCTTTAGTCAGTTTGTTTAGTTGAACAACAAAAATATTAACGATGATGAAATAATCACATTATCTGTCCTGACCACCATCCAAGGGCCCATTTCAAATGTTGAATGAAATCCATTCACTTGCCTGGACCTCCCATAGAATTCCTATATGATTGATAATAATTAAAAATGAATTATCCCATTCATTCAAACAGAAGTTTTCCAAATGTTGCACCGAAAAATATACAGTGGGCTCCCACTACTCACAATGGATTGGGACTCGAATAGTGAAAATTAGCATATAATAGAATCCCACTATAAATACTTTAGTGGGATTCACTGTGGCTGGTTCCAACAGAGTAGCATCGCTATTTTTTTTTTAACCGAGATTATTAGTGTACTGACATCAAAGTGAATCTAGTTTCTTAAAATAAAAAGAACAGACAGGAAGTTAGACACGGACAAATATATCCTTTGGTGAGATATTTAGTAACTTATAGGAGCCTTAAAAACTTTCCATAAAAGGAATCTGCAATGGTCAATGTATTTAATTTAAAACTGACATTTTTTTTCCATATTTTAAATGAACACATTGTGATTCTGTGCTATAGACGAGGCCACGATGTTCTTAAGGACCAGCTGCCCTCTAAGGAGGAGCACGTGATCCTAGTGCGCCTGTCTCCCCTGCAAAGGGCGCTCTACACAGAGTTCATGAACCGCTTCAGAGAGGCGGGGAACTCTGGCTGGCTCAGCCTCAACCCGCTCAAAGCCTTTAGCGTCTGCTGCAAGGTGAGACAAAGAACGTGCCAAATGTGCATGAGCTCGGAACTTTTGGAGAATATCTGTTGTGTTTGGACCACAGGAACTACTGGAAAAATAAGTTCACATTCGAATTAGAGGGGGGACATGGAATCTAAATAATCCACATGTCAAAGGAAGTCGTTTTACATTGGTTGTTCTTTGCCCCTTTTAAGATTTGGAACCATCCAGATGTGCTCTATGAAGCCTTACAGAAGGAAAACCTGGCCAATGACCAGGACTTGGACCTTGACGACATCACCTCAGCTGCACCAACATGTTGTCCCACTGCCGCCGATCAGAAGCCAAAGCCCCTGGAAACCCCTAACCCAAATGGGGGAGTGAGTCTCAACCATTTGCAGGAGAAGGCCAATCAGGTCATCACATACGAATGGGTATGTGCCAAAATTCCTTAGTAGGCATCACAATTATTTTTTTTATTTATTTTTTTTATTTTCCTTGAATCACATCTTGTATTTTTTTTAGAGTTAAGTATAATTCTTGGGCAGTCAGCGTTTCCTTTGTCATTTTAAACAGATTTAGAAAATGAGGTCATTTTTGCATGATCCCCGTTTGTGAGTGCCAAAAACCTCAAAGTCTTGGTGGAGGTAAAAATAAATGACCCATTTGTTTGCAGTGCCCAAGAAAAAAAAAGTTGAACACTTCAGCTTGTCACATCATTCTCAATGAAGTTGTGTTCCTGATGACAAATTAATATATTCGTTAATTATGCAAACCCAAGTGAAATAATTACCTAATCAAATCGTGCTATCAATAATACATTTAATTTATAATGTACTGCACTTTATATTTCAGAGAAATCTCATTAAGCATTTTACAGGGAGCGCGTAAAACATGAACCAATCTTAAAATATTAAAAATGATGAAACAGTCATTTGGAAAGACAGCTGTTTCACATACATGCTGGTCATGCTGAACAAAAGTAATGGGACACCACTGCAGTCCTTTGAGTGAGTCCCTGACTTCCAATTAAGTAACTAACTACGTTGCTCTTGGTCATCGACAAGTGAAGAGCTGAAATCTTGTGTGATATACTTATTACTCAAATTCCAATGAGTAGAGGAGAGAGGTTCCACTTTACCGTGTGTGTTCTGGACTCTGTTTGCACAAGCCGTCATCAGTCTAACATCAACATTATTTAAAGCAAGTCATAGTTGTTCTGCTAACGGCACATAATAAGATGTGATTACTCCTATATGCTTCCCTAGGCGAAGGACATAATGTGTGATTACAAGCCCGGCATCCTGGAGAACTCTGCAAAAATGGTACTGCTCTTCCACCTGATTGAGGAGAGTGTCACAAAGGGAGATAAACTTCTTGTTTTCAGGTAAAAGGCTGAAAAGTACATCAGTGAAAAGGACAATTTAAATGGTTCATTCTTTTCCTAGCTTTTCCATGTTCCCCATCTTATGACCCGGTCTTTTATTTCTGTGTCCTGCAGTCAGAGTTTGTCAACTCTAACTGTGATTGAGGATTTCCTGGCTAAGAGGCCTGTACCGCGTTCTCCCAACACCTCCGCCAAGGACACAGCCAGTCAGAACTGGGTCCGAAATGTCAACTATTACAGTGAGTGGTCTTTTCACACTACAGTACATGCTCTGTGTCTGTGACGTTGAGCTGAGATTTACTTGAAGAGTGGACAGTTTATTTTGGATAAAACACAGTGATGTTTTACACATTTTAGTTTTTTTGGTGATGATTTATGGCTAATATACTCAAATGATGCACATTAATTTGAATGCATTGCCGATGTCCTCCCCCATGTACTGTACTTGTAATGAGCACTGCCACCTGCTGGTTCTTTACGGCAGACAACGTAATTTATAGTTTGGCGTTTCATGATTTTTAAATTGAACCTCTTAAAATAAATAGTCACTTTTAGTCATTTTGAAAAACATTTCTCACTTTTTAATTGCCACATATAATGTCTAATATAGGTGGGGTAAGGGGGAGAAAATCCCTTCCAACCAATTATCAGAAGTATGGAGCACCAACTTCTGCCAAAGCCGATAAATCCTAATTTCGATCACCTTGCCCAAATTTGCTAAAAAAAACCCGCATTTTTCCAAAGTACCATCTTTCTCCAAAGTACGGTGTACAGTTTTGTTCAGTTTTTGTACAAGCTGTTGACAAGCGGGTCAATAATAAATTATTTTTAACATTAATGAATCCTGTATATTACACTATTGTTTTTAAATCTCTGTTCTGGCTGTGTAATGTGTTAAAGGACTGGATGGCAGTACAACCACTTCAGAGCGAGAAAGATTAATTAACCAGTTCAACGATCCCAACAACACATCAGCTTGGGTCTTCCTGTTGTCAACCAGGTAACACACAGACACACGGAACATGTGTACATGCATAGATGCTGTTTTTCAATGTGATGAATAACTGGACTGTGCACCTATGTGGGGTCTCAGGGCAGGTTGTCTGGGCGTGAACTTGATCGGAGCAAACCGTGTGGTGGTTTTTGACGCCTCCTGGAACCCGTGCCATGATGCCCAGGCTGTTTGCCGTGTCTACCGCTACGGTCAGAAGAAGCAGTGTCACGTCTACAGGCTCGTGTGTGATTTCACGCTTGAGAAGAAAATCTATGATCGCCAGATTTCCAAGCAGGGCATGTCTGGTGAGTGCGCTCCTGTGTATACAGTTGGGGAAAAAATAGCCTAATGTTGTGCAGATGTGTTTGTTTTTGTTTCTTTGCATTATTTTAACCCTCCTTCTCCATCAATCAGACCGGGTGGTGGATGATCTGAACCCTATGCTGACCTTCACCAGGAGGGAGGTGGAATCTCTCCTACACTTTGTCGAAGAGGACCCAGAGCTCTGCCAAGTACAGCTGCAACCTTGGGACAACATGGATTGCGTCCTCGGGAAGGCGTTGTGCCTCTTTCCACACCTCATTACCAAGGTAGAAGAACAAAGAAGAACATAACCCGTCACCTTCTTAAAATGCGAACTAGCTGAGACTAGTGTCAATTTACAAACAATAACAGATTACATAGCTCACCTCCGTTTCTTGAATTCATTTCAGCAACCATTCCCCCATGAGTCTCTTCTCATGGACCGCAGAGAGCTGAAGCTGAGCTCTGCTGAGAAGAAGGCTGCCAAAAAAGGCTACGATGAAGAAAAGAGGGCATCTGTGCCATACACTCGCCCTTCCTACGCTCACTACTACCCAGCCAGTGACCAGAGCCTCACCAACATCCCCGCCTTTAGCCAGCGAAACTGGTATGTAATTCTAAATATTTGCAGCTGATTCAAAATCTCGAGTCAAAAAACGTTTCCTTTTTGCACATTTGATGCGTTTACCAGGTCCCTTCGAAAGGGAAAAATGGTCTAATGTGATGTTTTTCATGTAAAACTACCGTAATTTTCGGACTATAAGTCGCGGTTTTTTTTCATAGTTTGGGTGGGGGGGCGACTTATACTCAGGAGCGATTTATATACATATATATGGGTTTTTTTCACTTTTTTGGGCATTTTATGGCTGGTGCGACTTATACTCCGGTGTGACTTATAGTCCGAAAATTACGGTACAACAAAAAATCATTTAATTTATCAAAAAATAAATTATCTATATTTTAAATGTGAAGAAGTCCTTGAAAGGCAGTCAGTGTTAAATCTTCAAAACTATTCTCAGGCGCCCACCTCACACTGAGAAGAAACTGGGGGGCAACGTCCGACCAGTCCAATCTGCTCCAGTTCCCGCTGTTCCTTGCCAGGTGTCTGCAGGTTCAGCTCTAACTTCCAAAGACTCATCACCGTCTAGCTTTGGAGGTTTTCCTGTTAGCTGCTTACAAAAAGCTGGAGTTTTTGTGCAGAAGCTTATCACCACTACAGGTAGGTTGCTGCTTATTCGTTGTTGTTTTTTTTGGTTAGTCGGTTTATGAGCTTATATGAAAACTACCATTAAAACTTCGCAAAGTGATCGCACTATTTTTCCCTCCACGAAAAAGCAAATAGCCGCAAATATTGTATATTGTTTTTCTTTTAGACATGGTGATTCCAGGCACCAACAGCTCAACAGATGTCAAGGCCAGAATCACAGCCGGAGAGAGCATCCATGTCATTAGAGGCACCAAAGGTAACACTCATCATTTCAGTTTTGGTACTTGAATTTTAGATTTGGTCAATTTCCTGTCACATGAGGAAACTCTTCAACTTCAAGGTCAACTATTTTCTTTATTTTCAGGGACCTACATCAGGACATCAGATGGCCGAATCTTTGCTATCAGAGCAGCTAACAAGCCTAAGATCTCAGAGGAGAATACTGCAACACCACACAAAGGTTGGAAGACTTAGGTTATAACGCAATGCTGCTGAACATAAAGTACTTTTCTACAGCTCAGTGGCCTAGTGGTAGAGTGTCCGCCCTGAGACTGGAAGGTTGTGGGTTCAAACCCCGGCCGGGTCATACCAAAGACTATAAAAATGGGACCCATTGCCTCCCTGCTTGGCACTCAGCATTAAGGGTTGGAATTGGGGGGTTAGATCACCAACTGATTCCCGAGCGCGGCACCGCTGCTGCTCACTGCTCCCCTCTCCCCCAGGGGATGGATTAAAATCACACGGGGATGGGTTAAATGCAGAGGACAAATTTCACCACACCCAGATGTGTGTGTGACGATCATTGGGACTTTAGCTTTAACTTAACTTTTAACATAGAGTAAATTATAACTCTGTAAAGAGGCAGTGTTTGTTTGTCTATACTTCCTGGACACGTGTCAAAAAAATGACCGCACATTAGTCTGACAATTCCCAAGGAGTCTTAATTGTTAAATTAATATCAAAATAAATCTTTCTGGCTGTAGGGTCAAAACTGTAATGCTAAACTGATAGAAATTGCACAAAAGGTCCTGACTGGATCAGGGTGGAACGTTCTGAATTGTCCTTTTTAGCTATTAAGGGCTTTTAGCCATTCTCAAATGAACAGGGTCATAAATGTTTGTTTTCATAATTGTGTTTTTTCTCTTTAGAGCCACAAGGATCTGCAGAGGAGCAGCCAACCACTGGTAGTAGCGGTTGTCCCTCACCTGACCAAGAGCAGCCAGTAACCGACAACAGTTCGCCCTGCCACCTTTCCCCCGACAGCCCAGAGATAATCAATGAGTTGCAGCGTTACACTGCAGGTAAGGGGAGTCAGCCAGAAAGGGAGGACGAGAGCAATGTGGACAAACTGCCTTCAGCTAAACCGGCCCAAAGCAACAGCGACAGTGGAAATGTGTCCCACCCTGAAGCCAGCAGGCCTAATGTCATCCAGCACAGTATGAATGCCACAGCTGCACAAGACTTGAGAATAGGCTCCAAGCGCAAAGCCTCTACTCCACTGCCGGAAGAGCGGGCTAGAAAGCAGCCTGCTGCTGACGAAATCTCCACAGCCTCTTTAGCCTCACAGGGTTTCCCCTACACAGGCGGCTACGGCCTCGTTCAGGGCTTCAATCCCGCCGTGCTGGGTGGCTCATGGGGACACCCGCTCTACATGGGGGCAGGCTCACCTTTCTTCCACTCTTCCCATACGGCTGCACTCGGCGACCCATGTTTCATGCCGGAGCTGTTCGGTTTAAGCGCAGTCCCCACTTCGTCCTCCACCTCAGCGCGGTCCACTTCTACTACCACCGCTGATGTCTCATCTTTCTCATCGCAAACCTTCTCTGCATCAAACGCTTCCACTTTGGCTCCAGGAACCATGCCGCCGTTCACGTTGAGCCCCAGCCTGGCAGGCATGGCGGGGATGCTGCCATCAAGCTTCGCCCTCTCTTATAGTCAATCCCTGGCCAGCTTGTATCGGGGGTCAATGCTCTCCGGCGGGCTTCCAGGTCCAGCGGCCACCCCTGGCCCAGCTGGAGAAAGCTTTCTCTCACAATACCCACCAACCGGCTCCAGCTCTTCCTCTTCATCTTCCCCTTCATCCTTTTCCCCGTCGGCACACTCTGAGGACCAGAGGCCCAGAGTAACTGTAAACGGCAGGAACGTCGGTAGCCCCGACAGCTCGGATGACGATGAGGAAGTCGTTGAAGTAAACAGTCAATGAAAACAATGATGTGTTTGTAATGGGAGCTACATCCTATTTGGGGCAACCTTTAAAAAGATCCTGTGAGGGACAACGGACAATGCAGGAACGTCAGCGTGTCCCTTTTGTGCAAACTGCACAGTCATGTCTTGATGCTGAATCTCTGAAGTTACCACCTGAAGATATAAAAAAAACATTTTACAGGGCAGAAGACAATTGGAGAAATCATAAACCTTGAGGCCTCTACCTTTGACCTCTAATAATCACTGGACAAAATGCCTGCAGTGACTGAAATGGCCTTTTGTTGCTCGTCGTCCAGAGAAAACAAAATGGCAGATTTGCCTGAGGGAAAATGATTTGATATGTTAAATGGTAGTAAGGGTTATTGTGTGTGTGCATCAATTTGCAGGGGTGGGCAAACAATATAGTTAAGAATTGGATTGATTGTGGCAACGATCAATGCTTAATCATGTCTTGAGCCTGTTGAGAGTGAACTACTTGACTGCAACCAGCAAAGGCGCTATTGGTTCAGCTTCAGCTCGGTTTTTGGTGTCTAAAGCTTGACATCACATTTACACAGTCCTCTGCTGTGGCTCTACTCTTCACTAGCAGCATTATTTTTGCTCAAGTTGCTGGATGGAAGGAAGAATTCATACTCTCATCTTGTTAAAATTTTGCCCATCCCTAATTGCCACATCCAATCTTGCAAAAGAAGATTTCTTCAACAAATTTGAAAGAAAGCAGAACTTTTAGAAGCATTTTGAACTTCTCTGCCAGGTGAGCAGAATTGAATCTTTTTGTTCTTGGAAAGACAGATGATGAGGTACAAATGATAAAACCTTAAAAGTCTTCACAGAATGTATTCTTAATCAAATGCCTTTGAACTCGGCCTTTATGATAAAGACCCATACTGAGGCATGTGACATGGGAATATCAGTTTTTCTGCATTCTTTGTGTATTTTACCTTTGCCTAAAAACAGCCAGGGGGAAATGAGGAAAAACTGTGCTCTCTTAGTAGCGGAGAAACAACCACCAATGGAAAATGCCTTTTATCTTTCTGAATGTGAACTGTGAGAGAGAAGATGCAAAGAGAGTTGTTGAAATCTCACCCACAGTCTTACTGTAGCCTAGTGACAAATGATGCAAAACACTCAAGCCTATATACCGTATTTGTACATGCCAACAGGAATCAAGGTGACCCACACCTGAGTTTAGGTTTTTGTGTCGTTGTCTTAGACAGAACTTTATTGTCATTTTGTCAACACTGGTGTGTACAAAACGAAATTTCGTTGCATACGGCTTTCTGTGTGTTGTGATTGCAAATGTGTCAGAAAGAAAGAGATTTGGTTGTTGATATTCCACCTTTTGCTCTGATGGCTTTTCAGTGTTGAGTGCGTCACATTTATTATGACTTAATGTCTTGAAACCATTCTGGGTGAGAGCTTTGCCAAAAACAGCACATCTGTGACCTCGGTCATAAAGGATTGTGTCTTAAATGACCAAAAATAAAAACAATACCATGTTTCCTCAAATAATGGCCATCCGTCTTGTATGAACTTCATGTTCATAGATGTGATTTTTTTTTTTTCTTTCATTCAAACACAGAGTCAACTGCACTGTATTTATGTTGCTCACCAAAACAGTTGAGACAACTGCAATTTTGTCACAGGTTGAATATATAGCAGTACTGATAACATTATGTAAAATTATTCCAAAAACAATTTTGTACATACAAAGACCTCCCCTCCTCTGCAGTTAAGTAAATAAACATCCGTGGCTGCCATTTGTGGAAACATGCTATATAAATACTGAACAGGCCCATCAGGCAGTTTGACCTTAGGGTTAACACAACACTAGACTCCAAAACACCTTTATGTGTAGACAGGGCAAAGAAAAAAAACTTTTTTCATTTTGTGATCAAGCCCCCTCTTAGAGCTGCAGTTAATATGCTGATCACATTGACACCAGTGTACACATGTCCTTTGACACCATTGCATATGTGACAATGTCCTAGCGTCATACAATAAAAAAACAAAACTTCACATGAGTAAGTAGAGAATTGGCAAAGAAAATTATATTTGTGCTTCAATCTGAAATGGCGAGTTTACCTGCTTCATTTTTATTTGGACAATGTTTGAATTTTCCAAGGTGATTTATTTATTACAATGAATATTTATTCATTTGTATTTTTTTTTATATCTTTTGTATTTTTTTAAATTTGTATGGTCATAGAACTTTTGTTGATACTAAAAATGAAAAACAACAACATCTGGTTTAAAAAAAAAAAAAAAAAAAAATGTTCTGTTCCAGAGCATATTTAAAATACAGTTTTTGCTTCTGTGGACCAACCAATCAGTCATAGCCAGGTGAGTGCGCAAGAAATCTGGAGCGATTATCATCCATCCACAAATGATCTCTTAAATGATGCAGATTTGGGTAACTGGTCATTGGGTTGTCTTTTGTTCATCATCATTGAATCTGAAACCCTTTTATCTGTCCGACCACAGATTCCCCCATGAAAGTTATGTAGTGAATGCCTGCTCAAAATTGGATATTAAAATATAAGACATTTGCTTCACAAATGGATAAGCACAAATTATAGATTGTTCAGAGATCATCTTTAATTATTGTTGGAAGTGATTTCTATTTGTTTTTTGTATCAGAAATGGTTGATGGCAAAAGGTATGGATGTCAGCTTGACATTCGCTTTACCAACTGACTTTTATTTTCCAAAGTTTTCAACTTGAATTTGCATATTTATTTAAACGAATCAAAGGAGTCTGTCTGAATTCCATTCGCAGTGACAAGCTTGAAACTGCTGTCTTGCAGGACTAAATATGGTCAAACTCTGATGTGTAGAGAATCCATGGACTGAGTGTGTGATCTTAAATTACAGTGCTCTGAGTAGACAAGTTATTTGTTCGTTTGTTTGTTTTCAGAAGTTTGACAATAAAAGTGTGTTTCAAATGGTACTTTCTCATTTTCTATAATGACACATGTTTCTCACACCTTTAACCTTTACGCATTCACTCTGTTTTGAAAAGAGCTAGATTAAAGTTATATTGTACTCCCTGAAAGAAATTACACTTCTAGGCACATGATCCAGATATTCAAGCAGTTCAGTATCGACAGTATTTAATGATACGTACAGTACTTTAAATTAAATGGGTTGATGGAATGCATGTATTTGTAACATAAAAGTTAATACACTATAGGTATAAGCATACATCAATTTAGTTAAATGCCACCAAAGCACGTGTCTTTTTTTTTTTTTACAACAGTCATTCAACAAACAGCGAGAATATTTTGTCACATTTCACGATTTGCTAGATCAGAGATGTCAAACTCAAGGCCTGTCACATCATTTTATGTGGCCCACGAAAACAAATTGTGCACCGACTTCATGTGTCAAGACTAAAATTACAAATTGTCCTCACTTTTAAAAATAGAGATATTGCCATAAATTATTACCGATCATCTTTTTAAAATATTTGAACAGTTTTTACTAGTCTCTGATCTCAAAACTAGTTATTTGTCAGGTTGATGTGTAGCCTATAGTGCAGGGGTGTCAAACGCGGGCTGCATTGTAGTCATAGCTTCTTTCGGAGGGCCATTATGACTGTCAACCCAAATAAATGTATGAGCACCCCATATTTTATACAGTAAAAGCTACAAAACAAACTGACAAATAACTCGTTTTCAAATCAGACGAGTAAAAACTGGTCAAATATTTAAGAAAAAAAAGATATCAAAAGTGAAGACAATTTGCAATTCTAGTGATGACACACGAATTTGATGCACAATTTGTCTTCGCGGACCACATAAAATGATGTGGCGGACCGTATCTGGCCCCCAGGCCTTGAGTTTGACACCTTTGCTATAGTGTATATAATTTAAGGCGCTGATAGTCAGAATTGCCCTCCGCAGGAATAATGAATTCAAATTGGAAATCCATTTCAAACGGGAAATTTCTTGGGCACTTTTGTATAAATGAACTCAGTTTCCCAATGAACTCAGTTTCCCAGCATGCTCGTGTTTTAAAAAAGTTACGTGACTTGACGCCTTTTCGCCGAGTGCAGATGACGGTGGCAGGCAGTGGTTTTGAAGCTGAGTCGGGTTTATGACCGGAGTCGTACTTTATGCTTGTATACTTCCACTAGCATTCCAAGGAGCAAAGTAGATTTAATTGAAAATGAGAGTCTGGGAAAAAAGATATTGGCCGTTAACGAGGAAATATTGATCAATGACGTGAACTGTCAAACGTATCCGGGGTTGTGTTTTGATGAAGGCCTGTTGCTGGCTACAAGGGAATGCTCCAATTTGTCTGGTAGATGTCGAGACTGGGTGATCTGTGGACGGGATTGCTGGTCCATCTTACATTGCGAGAGGTTTGTCTTCTATCAAAAGATAATCCAGACGTGTTTTGTGCTTCTCCATGGCGGGCACACACCACCAGCTCACAGCTTCTTCGGTTAGCCAGCCAGCTAACATTAGCTTGCCCGTGTTGACAAGCTAACTGGCAAGATATCTCAAGAATTTGGGACTTTGGAGCACTTTGTCTCCTAACATTGAAACAATTTGTTCTTGCTGCATACTCCGTAGATCCCCCTCGAAGGATTGTAAGCAAATGTAAAAGCAAATCACAAGATCTCCTAGCTAAAACGTTAACAGCCCTTTGCACCGCGCGTCTTATTTCCCTCTCGTCCAAGATTTGAAGTGTAGTTTAAGCGTAGATTTTCAGTTCAACGTAATGAAATCTTCTCCTGCCTACTCGACTACTAAGGTAGCTTCCAGAGAAATGAGGCTTGTGGATTCAAGTGTCAATTCTCTGGCTTGCTGTTAACCTCAAAACGACGCCACTTGGTCTGTGAGCTGTTTGTGCTCTGAAGGGATCCTTCTCACCATGAATCGTTATCTGCCTGTGGCAAGGCAGCACTTTCTGGCTGCGCTAGCAAGCACTAGTGTGGTTGTGAAAGCCATCAGTGCTCTGGTGATTCTCCTCTACCTGCTCTCCTGGGCTGTGGACACATCATATGCACTGGGGGTTACCCCCGGTTATCTGTTCCCTCCTAACTTCTGGGTGTGGACTCTGGTCACCCACGGAATCATCGAGCAGCACGTGTGGGGGGTGGTGGCCAATGTTGGGACTGTGATGTCCTGTGGGCGCCTGCTGGAGCCTTTGTGGGGTGCCCTGGAACTGCTGATCTTCTTTGCAGTGGTAAATGTATCTGCAGGCCTTCTAGCAGGCCTCTCCTACTTCCTCACCTATGTGGCCACCTTCGACCTGGACTTCCTGTTTGCTGTCCGCGTCCATGGAGTGGCTGGCTTCCTGGGAGGTGTCCTGGTGGCACTGAAGCAGACCATGGGGGACACGACAGTACTCCGAGTTCCACAGGTGAGGCTAAGATTATTTGGTATGCGCTGATGCCAGCTGGAAGAAGCATGTCTTTCGTGAGAATAGGGCTTGACTTTTGACAAACAATTTATTTTCCCATCTAGAATTAAAACCCTCTCTTCTCTAATTGCCAGGTAAGGCTCAAAGCAGCCCCAGCTTTGAGTCTCTTCCTCCTGGCCTTGCTGCGCCTCTCAGGCCTGCTGGAGAGCTCCGCCCCCCTGGCCTCATACAGTTATGGCGCCCTGTCTGGCTGGGTATACCTACGCTTCTACCAGAGGCACAGCAGAGGCCGCGGCGACATGTCGGATCACTTTGCCTTTGCGAGTTTCTTCCCTGAGGCGCTGCAGCCGGCAGTGGGCCTACTGGCGGGATTGGTTCACGCCACCCTAGTGAAGGTGAAGGTGTGCAGGAAGATGGTGAAGAGGTACGACGTGGGCGCGCCGTCGTCCATCACCATCAGCCTGCCGGGGACAGACCCGCAGGATGCTGAGAGGAGGAGGTGAGTCAGGAGATTAAATGAATCATACCATGTTTTCATGCAACAAATTATTATTTCATTAAAAACTGAGGCCCGGCGGATATGGATTTACGGGTACGCCACCACCCCTCCCCACCTCTCTATTCCCCCCTATTGACTATTATGTCCTCCCAAGCGCGTGCTTTTTCTTCTGATCCAGCTTAACACTACTGTGATTGGAATTGAGCAAAATCTTTGAGAATTACCTTGACATTTTGTAACATTCTGGTTTTGGTTGACGAAAATAGCATCGTTTTTATTTTGTAAACCACATTTAGGAATTACCGATTTAGTTACCGTTATTGTCACGTGACCAGCATTTTTCTTGCGTCTCCTCTCCCTCACGTGATAATGTCTGAACAGAAACACGAAAACAAAAAAGTGATGACAAGGTAGGGGATTTGCTCTTCGTCTTTGTGGTATGGGCAAATAAGTCACAATCTTGTCCTCCTCTGCACAGACAACTGGCTCTCAAGGCTCTGAACGAGCGTCTAAAGCGTGTGGAGGACCAGTCAGCTTGGCCTAGCATGGACGACGAGGAAGATGATGTGGACGAGATCCGGACCGATACGCAGCCCCTCCTCCCTCGTGACCCTCCATCCTCAGTGCCCCGGCCAGCAGCGGGGGGCGCTGTCGGCATGACCCTCTCTTCCACTTCCTCGATGTCGCAGAGCGGTGCTGCACAAGCCAAGCCAGAGTCGAGCATCATCAGTTTCGAGGACGCACCTTCTAGATCGTAATAGACACGATGGGCATGTCACTGGCAGGCCTAACTTCAACGATAGAAGGCGGTGGACCTGTTTATACGCTGTTAATTTCACCGTCAACTCCAAACGTGGATTTAGCGTGTCTTGTCACTTGACACGTACTGGATTTGCTCCGTGTGGTCAGGCAGGCAGGCCTACACTTCCTCCTTGCATACAGGCGCAAGTTAAGCAGCCATTCTCGTGTGCTGAATTAATCCCAACTGAGCTGAGCAATGTGCACCGCTCTGTGAGGTTTCTTTTTGTTTTGTTTTTGCTTTTTAAATAAATGGCAACTTGGATGTACAATTCCTTTGCTTTTTTCACAGCAGACCACAGATGTTTGCCAAGGGAGTGCTCATTCATGACAGGCTCCCAAAAAGACAGACTCTGTACAGGTTACTTTGCTGTCAAGGTTTTGGTTTGGCAACCCACAAAAGGTTTCGGCAGCACAAGCAGCACGAGACGGGAGGGAGGTTCTAGCAGATTGGCAATGGGCAAAAAATATCTTTGGGATTTGAAAGCAAAGTGCCAGCTGTGACTATTTTGGACCAGTTTTATGACTTGTCTTTTTTCCTCCTGTTTTGGTCACAACTTGACAGTAACAACTTTCCATACACGCATATTGGATGTCTTGCGTTAACATCTGATCTGTCTGATGTTTTAGGTCGACTCAATGTCTAATCCTGTGTCCTACTTGATTTACTGTTTAAGAGTTGAGCGGGTTTGCATACTGTCAATACTTTTGTTTTGTTATACAGTCAAATTTTATGGATTTGGTTCTTTTTGTTTGTGCTAACTTTTACAGAGGACAAACCGAGAGAGGACACCTGCACTGAGTGGTAGTCAGCATAGTTTGTGCTTTTTTGGGGGCTTGATGCATTCATAGAATTGCTTTATTTTACAGATTAAGACACATGGTTCCATAGATCAAGTGCATGATCAAAATCATGGTCAGATTATGGCAGGCAAGTCAATTAGACAAAAAGGAACATGTTTAGGATACAAACACAGAGGAAGAAATTGTGGCATGTCTTGGTTGTATTACGATATGATGTTGGTTCGACAGACTACGGGTTGGTTTCTTTTATGTTGGGAAAATGCAGTTTTTTAATGGGTCAGTTGGTCATCGTTGATCAAAGTCCAACTGATTTCAAATCAAACTTGGTCAAAAGCTGAAAAAATAATGTTGGGTTTGGACCGATAGAAATTTGTATAAGGGATACTATAAGGGATTTTGAGCATGTGATGAAATAGTATGGTAATGAACTGATAACTCCAGAGAGCATTTTTCCTGGCCTTGTGTGCAACTCTCAAAAGCGGAAATGAAACTTGTACAAAGTTAGGTTATGAACAATGTGTTTGATGACTGCATCATATGTTTTCATTAATTTTATAAAATGCTCAGATGACTATGAAAACAGACATTGCCTTGAACTGAATGGTTCTGCACCCCTGATTTCAAATCATGCTTGAGTGGGATGAAGGATTTTCAAAGCCAAACCGTTATTTTCTGTTTGATTTTTAATTATTAGACAAAATAGCCCAATTGTTTTACTGCTGACCATTAAAGACCAACTTTCAGTAGCACTCGTTATAAAAAATAAAATAAAAATGTGCAAAAGCAAGTTCTGTATACCTTATGATTTTATACGTTGTATGATTTTGGTTCATAGGTGAGTATTCCACTTTAAAGTCAGAATTCTGTACACGGCAACTATGGGGTTTTTTTCCAAGTAATGTCCCAAACTGTCCACTGGGTGGGGCAGTTTGCCCAGACTACTGACAGATAACGCTCGGTGAGCGCTTTTCATCCTGACGGGGGGACTGCAGTAATATACATTGTAAACACCAAATGATAATTGTTTCAATTAAGCACGTGTGCCAGTTGATGAATTACATGATATCATTCATTGATATCATTGAATATATTGTTGCTTCCGTGGCAGCGTTATTGAACGTGTGCGCGCTTCATCACGATCAACGTTAACGTGCTCGCGCAGGTGTGGCTCTCGAGCACGCGCTCGACGCCCCTCCCCCTCTCACCAACCTTCCTCGCGCGCTCCCGTGAAGCATTGCATTGTATGAAAGTAGTACGCTGACGGGCTGCACTGGTGGCGCGACTCTTCTCCTTCGAGCACTACTGTCTGTACTTGTCAGTCCGCACGCACTGCAGGTAAAACTTTACTTTCTGTACATTCACTCAAGTAGGGATGTTTATCCTTCTGCCTCGAAGCAGGCAAAAGTGTAGTTAAAGTTGCGCTGGTCTAATAACGCTGACCAGGTTCGCCGACGCTAGCTTCGTAAGCTTTTTTTCCCTCCCTGACGACCTCCATTGCTAAATGCCGCTTCCGCACTTTCCAGACAGTTGAGCTCAAGCTGAAAGACGCTCTCATTTGAATGTAGGATCATCAGTGGTGTAAACAACACCGACAATCTCACAAGAGCAGCCTCATAAATACGGTCATCCATTTATTTTTAAGAAAATCGAAACGTTGACATTTGGCCTAGATTGTCGAAACGGCTGTAGTCAAACAAAGAGGCTGTCTTCTCGACTTGCCTCGGCAGAGCAGGCGGCTGGCTCGTTGACTTTTCATTAAACCGGTTCAGAATCAAAGACAGACCACAATAAGGTATTAATTCCTCTTCGTTCTTATGTTTTTGTTCGGTGCGATAAATGATTGTACACCGAACTCCACTTATTTTAAAACGCCTTAGAGCAACGTACAATTTTAAATGCAACCCTTACATATTGGATTTTCTTAAAATCTTTATCATTCAGTCATACGTCAAACATGTTTTTTTGTGATTTATCTTTTTTTCTTTCCGCCGGGTGTTGAATTTGAAATGAGGCCACCTACACGTTCTTCCACTGCGGACACACTAGCCATCTGTTGCCTCTGTGATGACGCCATCTTTCTGGTGACCCACCCAGTGGCAGGCTGCTTTAAAAACACTGGTTTTACTGGGAAGCTCTCGTTGGAAAGGCACAATCCCCTCTCTATGCTCCGGTGGTTTGGGCCATTAAAACAAGGGATGTAACGATCCCGCTTTTTTTCCCCAGACCAAATTCTTCTAGACCTACTTACAGTATATTTGAGTACTCAGCAATGCCAAATACTGATAATTGATAATGCCATGATGCATTGCATTTTTGATGAAAAATGTAAAACCTGTAAGAAGTGTAGCTTATTTGTCGCCATGGAGGTGATGATTCCTGCCTTAAGACTGCATGATGCGTTACAACGCTGCACGAGACAAAGGTCGTTGCGAGCTAGTTGATACTTCGTCCTTGGACTACCTGCGGCAGGTGATGCGAGTGACATGCGTGTTCCAGTCCAATGAAGCTTTTTCGGACCGTCTCAGCGGTGGATTCTCGTTTTGCTATACGGTGTGTTTTGCTGATAAGCAAATTGCAAATTTTAACTCGCAAACTGCGATGCAAAACCACGTATTTTGAGTCTTGTCTTTTTTAGGCTGTTTATTGCACACCCTTTCATGACCATACTGAAAAGAAAACAAAACCAACCATTTGTCGGCACTGACTGTTTATTATCATTTTATTGTCTTCTTTCTATGTGGTTTCAGCTTTTGATCTGTGCCCCAAAATGTCATTTGTAACTTTACATTATTTGAAGACATACCTCTGAATGAATTGTAGTTGGTGGAAAACATGCCGCGTGAAGCAAAATCTTCTTTGCTTAACATGAACCAAACATTTGCCCTGTAAGCTAGACCTATTCCCATTCGCCCATTTGTATACATCAGTGGCAAGGAGCTCTGAGACTTAAGCGATAAATATTCCATCTAAGTGCTTTGGGGTGTCCCCAATGCTCACTGCGCAGAGAATAGGTCCCCTTGATAATTGACGCCATGAGCACAATTTCCAGGTCATGGATGTAGGAGAAGGGTTGCAGATGAGCAGCAAAACACGCACCCGTGGTCTCATTAGCCATCATTTTAATTTTGAGAGCAGGTTGCCTTGAGACAGTGATTGTTCATCTCAACTGCATTCCCTGGGACGAACACACACGTCCTTTTTTTTTGGGGGGGGGGGACAACAACCTGGTTGTTCGTTAAATGTTCGGAAACCTTATTCATTTTGCATTAGAATTTGACGCGTCTTTGTCAGCCATGTGTAATTTGACCTGATTTTGTGTGTGCGTGTCATTGAGGCCTTTGTGCTCGGTTTAGATTTAAGTTCTACTAAAAGCTTGAAGACCGTGCAGTAAAAGGAAATGACTTTTGAGTTCAGACACAACAATCTTCCATGTTATGGTAATAGGGATTTTCCTGTTGTCGTTTTTTTTGCGTGTCTCACCTTTTTTTTTTCTTTTCTTTTTTTTTATCTTCCTGCTGGTGTTTTCCTCTTCCGGTTCTTGTTCTACTTTAACGGAAAGCCACTCATTAATAAAGTGGTTACCCGCATTGATATCCACCCTCAGTATGCTTTGTGGTGTGCTTTGGATCAATATTTGTCGGCTTTTTATTTTTTATTAGTCAGTGCTGAAGCAGCCGTCAGTGTCTGTGATGGCCCGCCTTACAGCACCAAGGTGGCATTTGTTGAAGGGGTGGGGACATTGTTATCAAGACTTGGTCAAACATTGGTCAACACATGCCTCCAGGCTGCCGCTGCCCCATTTCAGGAGCCCTTTCTTCTTGTTCAAGTCATCGAGGGAACGCTCTAATATTTTTGACAAGACTGTCCTACTTAGGTTACTCATCTACCGTGACGCTTGCGGCCTTTTGTCAGACATTTCACTGTCTAATCGTGAATTAGTTTAAGGATAATTCCAAGATTAGAAAAGAATGTCTAACCAATAACGCCAACCAGCAACAACATTAAGACCACTTTGGCTTTATGATAACGTTGCATTACATATTCTGCCGTTTTGTAAGGTACTGATGCCATGTTTTGATTGCCGCTGTCAGAGAGGCAATATTCTTAAACCAAATTTGTTGTATGTATGTAGTTTATAGTGTAGCGTTGTGCAACTGCGTGAGCAGTTTTCCATTGTTGTAACTGGAGCGTTCTAGTGTTGGTAATTTTGTTGGTGTTTGGGAAAATATTTTCTTTCATTGGCCTTACATAATGATGCCGATTGAGTCGAGTTCAGTGGAAAACAGCACAATTGCTCCGGAGGTCCTCATTTTCCCATTTGTGTACTTGCTTGTTTCCCAATAACTGGTGTGTTTCTTCCTTTGCGGCGCTTTGCTGCCAGTATATCACAGTACACGCCGCGAGGTAATTGCTTTACATTTGATGGTTGGATGTGCTGTAAAAATAGCAGCATATCAATTTATTTTGCTAACCCCCACCCTTCCTTCCCTCTTCAGGGATGGCAGCCATCCGTAAGAAGCTGGTGATAGTTGGCGATGGAGCTTGTGGGAAGACCTGCCTTCTGATTGTCTTTAGCAAGGACCAGTTCCCCGAGGTGTATGTCCCCACTGTGTTTGAGAACTATGTGGCCGACATAGAAGTGGATAGCAAGCAGGTACGAAATAACACTCACTGATGGTGTGCCACTATTGCACATTCAGTTATCTTGTCAAACAATTGCCATGTTATTTCACATAAGAATAACAAGCGGTTAACTACTAATGTAATGTGAAATCATGTTAAAACTATAAAATACACCTTTTGTTTTTTGTTTTTTTTAAAAAATGGATGTTGTGCTGCACCATGTTTACTTGGCTTTGTGCGATTGCACTACCATGTAGAGTTTAAACATACTGCAGTCAATCAATGCAATTCTTCTGATTGTGTAATTGTATTGTCGTGCAGTCAAACACACACCAAGTCTTCTATGCCTGGAAAATCAAATCAAAATAACCATTTGTATGTGTGTTTCAGGTGGAATTGGCGCTGTGGGACACGGCCGGTCAAGAGGACTATGACAGGCTCAGACCGCTCTCTTATCCAGACACTGACGTCATTCTCATGTGCTTTTCCATAGACAGCCCTGACAGCTTGGGTGAGCGTAAACACAGTCATGCGCATCAATCAATTTTGTACTGCTTCTCTCCTCTCCAGCCATTTTGATGAGCAACATAGGTACTTTCCGGGGTTACTTAATTCATTTGATTTCCAAATAATCGTTAAAGCCGTTCGTTGATTAACTGCCAGAGCAAGTCGCTGCAGCACAAGCAGCGGCAAGCAGCCATGCTGCAAAATTACACGCAATGCACTTTCTGCTATTAGGATTATGAATATGGAAATGGGTTCATATGAAATCATGTGATGAAAGTGCTGGATAATTTAAACGTCATGCATAAATGTGATTAAACGAGTAGAAAATGTCCATTACCTGGTATGTTAGTCATAAAAACAAGGTAAGAGTGCTATTCTGCGCTCTTAGAGACATGATTACCTTTGTTTACAAGTACAATGTTGTATTTTGATTTGAACAGCACAGTGCATGCAAACAGCCTGAAATGAATGTTTCACTGGTTGCTTGGTTTCACCCAGAACAAATATGAATGCAATTTCTTTCCCTTTGTCTGGCTTATCTGATATCTGGAAAACCTGGTTTCAAACATTCATGAAATGTGTCTTGTCAAACGCACTGCCTCGCCTAACCAACAAATGATTTCATTTTCTTTTGCGCACAGAAAACATTCCAGAGAAGTGGACACCTGAGGTAAAACACTTCTGCCCCAACGTTCCCATCATCCTGGTTGGAAACAAGAAAGACCTGCGCAATGATGAGCACACACGCCGGGAGCTGGCTAAAATGAAGCAGGTGCTTGATCTCATTTAACATACATAGTCAGGTCAACAGCCACTAGTCCATTAGATGACTGAGCAGAAATGTTGCCATGTGCTTTGTTCAAGCGGTCTTTAGCGCTCTTTCTGTTTTGTCCTTTTTCTGGTTGTTCCAATTTCTGTTAACTTGATATTGACTAGTTGGCTATGAACAAAGAATTTTAAATGGGATCTTTGCATTTGATTGAGTCCATCTGTTTGTGCTATTTGATAAGAAGGATTACTGAACAAAGATTCCTACACTAGCTTCTCAAGCTAGCTAGCTAGCTTCCCAGTAAGTTAGCAAGGTAAGGTGATGCATGAGGTGCATCAGAAGTACAATGTTTAGGGGCCATCCTTGTGCATCTGTTATTTTTTGCTTCCAGTTGCATGCTGCTAATGGTATGTTAATGTTATTTAAAACTTTGTTGTGTTGAAGCAGTATTGGTGGTAAGACATGGTATTAATTGTCTTTTTTGTCCAACAGGAGCCAGTGAAGTCTGAGGAAGGCAGGGACATGGCTGGTCGGATCGCGGCATTCGGCTACATGGAATGCTCTGCAAAGACCAAGGATGGCGTGCGGGAGGTGTTTGAGATGGCCACAAGGGCGGCGCTGCAGGCTCGCCGCAGAAACAAGAGCAGTAAATGTGTACTGCTGTAACGTGGCAGTTATTGTGGGACTGTTTGCACCCGGCCTGTTGTACCTGTGGCCAGGGAGGGATAGAAGAATTAGTAGACGGCGTACAGGAGGGAGGTCAGCAAAAGACTGCAGTTAATGGCTCCCGCTATAAAATGGCTGTTTGTCGGACTGAATTTACCCAGAGACTTTTGTTTGGGAAGCTACGAAGGAGAGGGATTGGATGTGGGCAAATAACGACGACCTTTGTAAACCTTTGGCCTTCTAATTTGGTGGGAACTTGACACCATCCAAAGACCGCTTGTCCTCACCCCGCCCAACACCGAAGGTCATTAAGAGATCCTGCCCCTGCTCAAAATCTAGCCATGCGTGATCATTTGTGGTGGGGATGTTCCGCTGACTGTGTTATGTTTGGATGGCAACCTTAGTTTCCTCTTTGAATGACTTGACGGGTCAGGGCACAGCAAGTACACGTAAATAATGGCTGCCAGTGGGATAGTTAACCCCGATTGTGCAGGCAAGGCAATCTGCCCTCTGATGAGGCTACGTGTACAGTTAAAATTCTCACTTTGGCTCAAATTTAGGTGTGCCTACCACAAGACAACCTGAATACTGGTGTCTGGAAACATTTTGTTCCTGTGTGCACCTCTAGCTGACCCCCTCCACTTCAGATACGATGGTTTTACAGCCTCAAGGCATGATGTCTATGTGAGGCTAATCCTGTGCTTACAGGACTACTCAGCCCTCACCTCACATTTCTATTATCCCACTGTTGCAATTGACAAACCGTTGCCCCCTCTTGCTATTATTTAAAGTACTTGTAAGATGGTGATTATGATTCGGCAATTATGACATTAACACGCACACCCCCACCAACAATAATATCATGGGTTCTAAAAATGACAAACCAATTAAAAGGGGGCCCAGTGGAAGGATTTATAAGCCCGTCAAACTCTTCTCGTCTGCTCCCCATTCCTCCTCCACACAACTGACTGCTGGTGCTGATCTTCTAGCTGTAGACCGGGACAAAGAACGTGGATACTAAGTATTGTGTTTTAGATGCGCGCCACCACTAATCTCTTGATCTAGGAGTGACGCAATTTGATTTCATTTTATTTTGGGGGCAGAAATGTAGACTTGAAGACAGTAATCGGAAGCCTACATAGCCTGTTGAATCTCGGATCCTGCCTTCAAATGTTATAACACCGAGCTGGAACGGCCCCGAACACACTTGTGTTGAAAGCAATCGCTACCGTAAAGTATTTTTCATACGCTAGTCCTTCTGTTACGGCACAAGTGCGGCTGTTTTGTAGGTTGTCTTTGTAAAATAAGTTTCAGAGAATGCCTGGATCCGCCATGAGCACATTTTACAATTGAATCTGCCTTATCGTTTAAGTGCTGGTACCTGCCGATCCATAAAACTGCATGACAGCCTTTTGGGGGAAACAATGTTCTTCATCACTGTCTAGAAGAAAAAAAAAAAGAATTGAGACCTGGTTAATTGCTTGCTATTAGTTTTATTTGATTAAACATGCTGATGGTGGCCTGTCAGTTTTCCCTCAAATAAAAAAAAAAAAAACTAGTTCCTCTTCCTGGCCTACTGAGATGAGGTTGCTCCAGAAACCTACTCCTGTATTGTTGGATTACACTTTATTTCCTTCTTTTATTTTTAAATGTATTGTTGTCTGTCAGTATTTAAAAGAAGAAAAAAACAGGCAGAACAAGAGCGGACTGCTACTTTTGCTCGCTTTACCTGACCTTACTCTTAACGACCTGTCAATCAGTCCCACCAAATGTTTTTAGACAGTCACGAGAAGATTAATTATTGCTTGGGTCCTGGATTAAGATGTTTTCAAATGCAAAAAAAATGACATTGAGAGGGCCAAAATGTAATGTACAAATCATTTTTATTCCTCATTTTAATGAATGTTTAAATCTTAAATTTTGATGCTGAAGTCAGAACAGGTAAACCAAGCTGTATGCAATGTCTGTAAATATGAATTGTGGGTTTGTTCATACTAAACTATACACACAGGACTGGAAACCGTATTTGTAAACTAGCTTTGGTTTGTGTAATAAATTACTTTCTATAACACCCAGTGCTTTTCGTTCTGAGTCAGAGATGGGACAGAGCTCTTAAAAGTCAATCGATGCACACGCGAGTGTGATGGATGAGAAGTTTTATGAAGTGCCTAGTTTATTGTTAACGTTCCCCCTGGACTCTGATTGAATACTAACTAAAGATGCGAAAAGAGCCCCACCGGAGGGAACGTATTTCTTTTGGATCAATGGTGTAACTGTTAACAAAGGAGGCTTCAAAACATTTATGGGTTACTTCAATCTGACCTGTTATTTCACCGCAAGAGGACTTTTAAACACATTCTCTACTCACTATTCAATCTGTTTGAGTCCAAATCACATCTGATTGCCTGTCAGATCTTGGGAGGCATGTGAAGCTGCAGTAAACTGGATATCAGGTTCAAACGCATGTGTAAATACGTTTGAAAATATTTGCCAGTCAAAAATGTTTGACAGTTTATCAGTTCCACACTTATGTTAGCACTGTACAGCTAACTACTGCAAGTACATACATACACTGAGTGAATGCAAAGCAGCTAATGCCAAAATACAGTATGCTGTTTTGACTGAGCAAGGTGTAGCACCATCCCTGCCTACGATTTCTGACATAATTACTCTAGTTATTTCTTAGCTGTCATGAGTCCTAATTAAAAATGAAATTAAATAAACGCATGCTCATGTTAGCTTAGAATGTCACTAATACTGCACACTGCAGTATTATCTGTCTCAACTGCAGCAGTCTGTTTTCTTTTTGCCCTCAGCTTCATACATTGTATAACTTTAGATCAAAACTCCCTGTAAGCCAAAATAGTCATTTTTCAAGTAGAGGAAAATGAGCTGTTTCTCATTCAGAGTCAACGCAGATGAGGATTTTTGCAATCCTGGGTGAGATGATTGCTGCCTAAAGAGCATAATGCTACTACACCAAGTCCTCTTGGCAGCAGCAGGAGCAGCAGCCGCCTCATACTCTTGACTGATGGCTGTGCTGCAGAGAGGGCTTGTGTGGGATGCAAAGGTGAGCCAGTTTGCTCCGGTGTGGGATGGGACACGTAGCACATCCATATTCACAAACTGCAGGGAGTGTGCAACATAGTGTGGTGTTAGATTATTAGACACCACTTGCACAGGACAGCATGGACAATTTATTTGCTTATTTTTTTTATCTGTATAGTATTATTTGCTTGTGAGGCAATTATGGTTGAGCCCAATGAACTCCGCCTGGCAACAGCAGATTTAATCCGATTTAGATGAAGCTGAGAACTATACAGTGGAACCTACTATACGTAGGTTAACTCTGCTCACTGCAGTAATATAGCCCATACATCCAGTTTACTGCAGTGGTCCTTTTTCTCTCTACCCCTAATCTCTTCTTGAAACAGTAAGCAAAACAGAAAATGTCAAGTTTCAAATCTAAATGTGCTTAGTGCCCCACCCTTTCCCATAGAAAAACACCGCTGGGCCACTGCTGAATAATGAAGATCATTCATAAAGAGCCCTTGTAACCAAACAGTATTCTATTCAGTCAAACACACTAAAAACCTGCAGAGTACATTGTGATGTCAGTAAAGCCTCCCCTTTACTCTTCTCAGTGTATTTATGGAAAATGACAGCAGGCTCTGTTAGAGTGAAACCATAGGCCGGAAGGAAGGAAGGTCGTCACTGCGTACTCCACCCAATGCGGTGGTCAGACACCGTGAAAGAGGCACAACAGAACCCGAGAGCGGAACATTTCAGCAGGGATTGAAGCTGAGAACATTAGCGCAGGTTCTTTTTTTTTTTTTGTTCACAAATCGCCTCGCCCTCTCTTCTAGCTTCTTCTAGACTCCCCTTGCTTCCCTTCCTCCTCCTCCAGCCCGCGAGTTGTGTGCTGCTCCACATGCTGGTGAACGCCGGTTTTATATACCGGGCTATTTTTAGCCAACTATTTTTAACCAATATGCTTTCGTCGCCTGCTTGAAATCTCCAATGAAACTGGACGCAGGGCACACGAAATGTCCAATGGGAGGACGGAGAATTAGAAAGGAGCGGAGCTTGTACAAACTGCAGTGATGATGGACGAGATCGTCGAGAAAAAGACTTGTCACTCTGCATCTATTACTCAGTCGCTATTTTTAAATTTTTATTGTAATTATTATCTCTATCTGAAGCACTGACCTATTTAAAACATAAATTCCAATATTTCTTCCATAAAACTGTTTTAATTAATTCACTTAATTTAGAAGCGTTTCTCTTCTCTTGCCTCTTCTCTCCCCACTGAAGGTCAAGGTACCATATTTTCATCCACGCCAATACTATATTTTAGAGCAGTGGCGGAGTTACATGGTGGCCACCACTGGTCACTTTCATGCCAGCCTCTTGGCCACCACCACATCTAGAGGAGGAGTTTGATACTTCCGAATTTCCTTCCATTTGGACATAGATGAGGCGTGCTTAGATCTCTTGATACTCCCCAACAAGCCATTTACATTAATTGCATATTAAGAGAACGAATTTATTATTGGTCTGTATGCAACATCGAAAATATGTATCTGTATTTATAGATCTGTATTTAGTAAGATATGTTTGATTCTTACAGTCAGTCACTCAACATACTGAGCATACCATGGCAAGCAACACAACATGGCAGGGAAGTCAGTAAGATAGTGATTCACTAGGGGAACCCCAGTGGAAAAATTCCAGAGATAGTCTATTGTATTGTGCATATATTTCCGTGTACAGTATTAAAGTACGAGTTTTCATCGTGCAATAGCATTGTTCTTAATAGACGATCTCTGATTATGACTGCTGGGACGTCCCCCTGTCAGTGCTGAGGCGCCAGCCCTGTCATTCAACCACTTAACCGAATTTTTCTGCTCAGGAATGTAAAGTACTCGTGTCAAACGTAAAACCCACGAGTAAAAAAATGCTGCTCTATGATATTTTTTTAAATAGGTGATGCAGTGGTAAAAGTGCTGCACTGGTAAAAAAAAAAACACTGCAGACATAAAAATGATTATGGCGTAATCACCTAATATTGGGTGGTGGTCGGCTTCGTTTGTTAAGCACTATAGATGTATACAACTCAACTGTTGACTCTGTTTTAAGTATACGCCGAATTATGAATTAAATTCGTCATAGTTTCATTTAAATAGCTCTATGAATCTATATGGATCTTTTATATATTAGGAAGAAAGTAGGTCAAAAGAGGAAAGGGTATTACGCGCCTTGTGACGTGGTACTGCATTTTAAAGTTTGTTTCCAGAGTAACAGAAAATACATGATAAAAAAAACTAATAAGTAAAAACAATAAAGCAACATATAAGACATTTACTTGACAATATACGCCGTTTAAACAACTCTTGAGATTTGACACCGTTCGCCAGCGCTGGAGGTTGAATTTAAAGCAAAGTTTAAATTACTCTGACATCTAGTGGTAGAAGTTGCACATTACAGAAACGGTGCGTTAAAACGACACCCTCGATGACGTCGACAGATGCTGCACGTCTTGCCCGGCGGATAAGTCAGAATGTCCGACGTGTTGTAGCAGCCATGGTGCCACATCAGTATTCTGCTTGGGGTTGCACAAATTGCCAAGCAGACAGTCATGAATAGATTGTGTGAAATTACCTTTATGGATCATGAATGAGAAAATATAACATTGGGAGACAGAGCGGCTGAAATAGTTAAAAGTGCTCTGTATTCCCATGCATACCTTTAAACAACAATAGAGAAGGTTTAGCTAATGGGAGCCAATTCATGTGAAGAAATTGACCATAAAGCAGACTTTGACTTTTTTTTACTTTGAGTTTGAATATAAATCAGTCACTTACGTGCTATAATTTATGAAGGTTATTACATCAACTTTTGTTCTTTATGCTCACCCTCAGTAAAGCAATTTTAATGGGCAGTCTGAACCAGGGCAAAAATGAGTGTCCTCTTTCAGCCTCAACCAGTTTGTCCATCCCGAGGGCATATTTTTCCCAGGGGGCACAGCAAGGACAAACACTATGCTATTGATGGCCATATCATCGTGGGCTCGTGTCAGTGATCAGATTTGCACAAATTGATTGTATCACATGACCAACATGAGAATGTTGAAAAACGCCAGTCACACTGACTTGTACTGCTTGACAGGACGGTAATGGGAGCTGATCTGATGTATTGAAGGAGAGTGGACAGTTGATGACATTGACATGCAGTACATGCTGCCTTGAGAGCTGAGTCGCATCTCAATGTGTTTTTCCTGCTTGGAGATAAAGCTAGATAAAGCGTTTGACACGCAAATCCAGATCTCATGCTGGGATGAATAATTGTTTTTGACACTATTGTTATTAATGTACATTTCCTCATACCATGTAGGATTCCCAAATATAAAGGGGCGAAAATATTTAAATTATCATCAGACTGTTAAAAACATTGGTAGCTTTAAAACATCACAAAATACATATTGCGCCAACTTATATTGTACACATTCGTAATGAACATTCTTTTCTCACAAGCACATGACTGATGGTCTGAACGGGAGAACGAGACGCATTGACTTGCACATTGTATGGCTCGGAGCTTTCACATGCAATATGGCAATCGCGCTGACGTATCCTCGCGAGCTTTGCAAAGTTTGATCTCCTCTCGGTTGAGTGAGCCCCAAGAAATGACACAAGGTGGCAGCACGATAACAACAGAAAATCTTCTTGCTGTTTTCGGTGAAGGTGCAAGTAAGGCAGGTGGAAGCTTGTCTTCACTGCCATGGACGATCGTTACAAATAGTTTGTCCACATAATTCTTCAAACTCATCAAATGTTGGCCCTCCATCAAGCAATATTTGCAGGTAAAGTGCTTATTTATGATTGCACATTTGGTGTGTGCTGCAGTGAAATCTGTAAGGTCGAGCGTTGATTTGAGTTTTGAATTGGTAACATGGCCAAACTGTTGCCTCAATCTTTGTTAATTGGTTGCAGTGCAGTGCAAAAGATTTTAATTTTAATCTTTGTGCAGTATACAATTATTTGGCATGGGGGTGCTTGCCCACTAATCAACATAATAATTTCGACTCGCACACAGTCTCAGACAATGATTTGGCAGTTATGTTGACTGAAGACTTAATGTCGAGCTGATTTTCACGATTCAAGTTACATTCCTGATTTTGTGGTCATCATCACATTTTTGACACTTTGACGTCATCTTTACCTCCTGTGGTGTTGTCAAAAAAAAGTAAAGCTAAAGTAAAGTTATTTATTAGAGTTAGTAGTTTAGATGAGCTGATTGAGCTTTTGTCGTCATGGATGATGGCAGTTCAAAGTTGCAACATTAGAGGCGTTCCCATCACCAAAATGTCAAAAGTTTAAAGCAACAGTCCCCAATCACTGGACCATGGACTGAAAAGCCCGGCAAATAAATGAATGAATTTGAATAAATAAATAAATAAATAAATAAAATAATTAATATAAATAAATAAATAAATAAATAAATATTTGGTCGTACGTTCAAATCCTTGCTTCAGGTCTCTGGGATTAACACTGCAAAAAAAAAAAAGTTGCTCTTCAAATAAAGTCATCGATTTGCAATTAAAACAGTTTCCAAGCAGAATACTTTGCTCCACTTTATAATAAACAGAATGGAAAAAAAAAGCACAACACAAAACAACCTCCGTATCCACTTGCCGGAGCACTGCTAATCAATATGCTTGCGTAATCAAAGTGGACACTTTGGTCTTGGTATCAGCCCAAGGAATAGACGAACCTCATGCTTCTGAACAAACAGAACAACTGGCTGACAATGAGAGCTCATTAACCGCAGCGTTTACACTCAATCCACGCCACACGGGGAATGTGCACGACAACAAGTGTGTGTTAGTGTCGCTGTGCTTCGTGCAGAAAGGGAGCGGTGAGATGTGAGGTCCATAATGATCTCCGCAGCCAGAGCTCACACAACAATTGACTAATGGATGTCACTTGTCAGCGAGAAAATCAGAGGCTTTTTGTTCGAGTGGGAGGGAGGTTTTCTGTTGCAATTAAGAGGCCCTGTGGTCAGGTCACCAATTATCCCGTCATAATGACCTGATGGCTTAGCGGATGCTAGTTATAATATCAAAAACTCTCTCCTCTTGTCTCTCCATCTCCACACACAGGTTTGTGAAGATCATGGCAATTGGACCACCACTGTATTGTTGGAAAGAGCTACTGCATAAAAAGCACCAGTGATTCAGGTACTGTGTTTAAAAGCGGATTATTTTTATTTCTCTGATGCTTGTTCCTGCAGCGTAACACACATCTAATCTCGCAGAATCAGTGAATGTGAACTGCATTAATTAGGCCAATGTTTGCCGATCTTTGTATGAGCCAAGGTTCCAGTTTTACATTAGAAAATAAGGGTAGTAGAAAACCAAACAAAAGTGCCACCAGAAATCATGATGCTCTTGTCTTGTCAAATTTCAACTTTTTTTCAACTCAATGACTGATGCTGTTGTATGATTGGCAACAGGTGGCTGCAAAGGTTTATTGTACCTCCAGTCAAATTGAAGAACATTTTGCTCACATGTCACTTAACAAACATTATTATATTTGTAATTATTAAACAAGTGAGTTTGAGTTAGGATAGTTTACTACTGATGATTGAGGGATTTATTTTTTCCTGCATTAGGGTATAAAAAGTTTTTTTTTTTTTAACAATTACAGAAAATGTTGCTTCTCAAGTGTTTTAAAAAAGTAATTCTGGTCCTATTCATATTTGTTTTTTAATTTGTTTTATATTTTTATTAACTCATTAAATCATTTAAAAATGCACGGAAAATCTATTAGAATGCACGGAAAATGTATTAGAATTAAAAAGTATCCGGTTCAAACCCAAAACCAAGTTTCCATGCGTGGCCAGGGAATTCGGCTGGCAAACTTGTGAACAGAGAGCAGGGAACCTCTTGCCCATGATGTATGAGAGTAAACACAACTGAATGTTCTGTGCAGATGACTGTTCCCAAATTGAAAGATGTTATATGTGAACCGATATATTCATGAGCAGGGTCATTTGTAACCATAACAAACTGTCCCCCCGACAAAATAAAGCCTGCCACAGGCTCTCATGGCGGCACATCAGGACCACCTGAGGGTTCAGTGTCTTGCTCTAGGACACTTTGACAGGGTCACAATGGTCGGGGATCGAACCTCCAACTTGTAGGTTGAAGGATGCCCACTCTACTCCGCCCCCCCCAAAAAAGGCCTGCTGCATCACCTTATGTTGCCTGATAGAGTAAATCTCCTACAGGAATGGGCACCTTAAATGCAGGGGTATGCGCACAATTTTTCATCAGTGCTAATGGGGGGGAGGGGTAGGCACATAGGACCACTTGAACAGCTGTATGAGAAAGTTAGAGAGTTATTTTAGGGTTACGGTTCATTCTCTGATTATTTCTTTCTCAGCCACCATTTTTCTGAAAAGTCGAATTAGAGGTACAAGATGGGTCAGAGAAGCATAATTGTTTTCACCTCGGTGTATACTGACCATTATTTGAACTAATATGGCGAAAGGGATCTTTTTTAATCCACTATTAAAAACAACTCATCTCATTTATGAGAAGCAGGATATAGGATATAGGTCAACTACATCACTACAAGGATATAATAAGTGGCGGGGTGACTGTCTGTGTTCGTATGAACTTTTCTTGTGAAGTCTGTTTGATGTATATCACTTTAACTTTTATAAATGAATAATTGACTGAACACAGTCACTTGTAGTTAGGAAATATGTGCGGGAGTAAGAGTGAAAAGCTAAATTGAGATGAAGTGTCATTTTTCCAGGGAGCAGTGATGGGTGTTAGTGATTGTCTGCACGTGGGTGCGGCTGGCGTGAGTGTGTGTGCGTGTGTGTGTGTGTGTGTGTATGTATGTGTGTGTGTGAGAGAGAGAGAGAGAGAGAGAGAGAGAGAGAGAGAGAGAGAGAGAGAGAGAGAGAGAGAGAGAGAGAGAGAGAGAGAGAGAGAGAGAGAGAGAGAGAGAGAGAGAGAGAGAGAGAGAGAGAGAGAGAGAGAGAGAGAGAGAGAGAGAGAGAGAGAGAGAGAGAGAGAGAGAGAGAGAGAGAGAGAGAGAGAGAGAGAGAGAGAGAGAGAGAGAGAGAGAGAGAGAGAGAGAGAGAGAGAGAGAGAGAGAGAGAGAGAGAGAGAGAGAGAGAGAGAGAGAGAGTCAAATGCAGAGAGGAGCAGGGACAAGAGCAGAAGAGAGCTGTCAAGCTGCAAGGAGGCAACACTGAGACAAATTCATTTTTTTCCTCTTCTTTTTTCTCACCACATCTCTGATACCCACAGACACACACGCACCCAACCCAAAGACACAAGCCCACAGATGGTGATGCTACATGCTTACAAGGAGCGCAAAATTATTTTCAGGATTTGGACTCACGTCCTGCAAACTGGGACATCTTTGTGACTTGGACTCACATTCCAATTGGAATTATTTTTCTATTTCTCTGAACTGCTTGTTTATTTATTTTAACAGTGCAACACTTTGGTGCCTCCACTGACACCAAGAGAGTTTGGGCAGTTGTGAACTGCCTGATTTGGTCCGATCCGGAGCCAAGACTGTGACTTAGTGGGTGTTCTTGTGTGTGAGGAGTAGGAGGATGTGTGGAGCGGCAACAGTGGTGCTTCTAGTCCACCTCGGAGCCACCTTAACGGGGGCCTGGAAAGCATCTCAGCCACGACTGCAGTTCACACACTCCGGTAAGAAGAAACATCCTTATGATGGGCTCTGTCTCACATGTCAGTCACTCCATCTCACCACATGCACAAACGCTCTTTCCTATTTGTATACAGTATACTGTGTACAGATTATTTAGTCTTTATTTAGTAATCTGAGTTTTTAGACGAATAAAAGCAGAGTGAAGCACCTGGTTCATTTCATGTCTACTGAGAGTTACATGACATTTGTGATAACGTCACGCAACAATCAAATATTGAAACATATATTAGAGCACTTGATTTCCCCCCCGAATCATAGCTCCTCAGAGGTTTTATTTATTTGAAAATGTCATGGGTGGACAGATCAGGGGTGGAATACTTACTAAATTGATATAGCCCACAGACTGTAGGTTCCCCCACCTAGATGGTTTGTATGAATTAATCTCTGCTGAACTGTTTACAAACCACTTAGCAGTGAAGCTTGACACCTAAAAACACCCACCCCCAGTTGAGTTCTTGACAGCTCCCTCCCAACCACCTTTAGGATTCAGAGTCAAGTGTCTGACCATTTCAGAAAGCTTGACCAGAAAAAATGTTCTGATGGCAGAAATCCCAGAAGCGCATCACAACCAAATTCATTCTTTCCTGGCCCTGTGCTAATTCAACCTCCACTGTATGATGTGTGATGACTTTGCCACAGCAACTAAACCAGAGATGATCAATATAATAGCTGACTTGTAGCGGAGTAGTCCTTGTAACATGTGCACGCTTGCTGACCACACTCCAATCTCATGGGAGCAGCAACTGTCTGGGTTGGCCCTCACTTGAAACAAGTTTGAAGTGTGCCATTAATGACACTATAATGAATCAGTCTGAGCACAATAATGGTTTGTCACGGCGTTAGAGATAGTCTTCCCAAAAATGTTGATCAAATTCCAAATTATACAACCTCAGAGGCACTTGAAATGAAGGATTTCACTTGAGATTGATTGTTGGCATTTTTATCACAGTGGCAGTTCAGAAGACAATATTGGGGGATTCTCAGAAAGTTTTTCTGTTTGAAGCAGAAATACCCTATGTCACGATAAATTCATCTCCCATTAGGAAGAAAAAGCAAAGAGTTCAACAGTGATTTTCACAAAAACAAGTGAGTGAGTACAAAGGTTTGATTGTAGTTTTAAGTTGTAATATCACCATTCACCACTAGATGGCAGACACAGTTGTGCTTGAACCACCTCTTATACTGCCCTATACTACAACGTGAGTAAGCCTAGTATTCTTATTATTTGGAATGATATGCAGGATAAACATTGTTTCTCAATAATATTAAAAATCTAAGAAATTTACAAAATGATTTGGTTTGCTGTTCAACAGTTTTGTGTGAGAGAGCCCTTTGCACTGGAAAAAATCACAGTATGGATATTTTGTTATTTGCTTCAAACCTTTTATTATTGGGTTAGGATAGTGGCTCTTTTTTACATGCATTGATAAATGTGTCAAGAGCCCTTTGCATATGAGCATGTATTTGTCCATATTTAAAATGGCATGTATGTCATACATGTGGTTAGGACGTGCGTGGTCCTATGTGGCCTCCCCCAGCAGCACTACTAAAAAACTGTGGCCCACTCCAGCATTTCAGTAGCCCATCCCTGACCTAGAAAATATAGACAGATGAAGATGATCGTTGAGCTCTTCCAGGTGGGAATTAAGCTTTAATGACATCTCAGCATGGGAACAAGCACTTCACCATTCAGTAAGTGGGCTTGCATGGAGTGGATGGATGGCACTTCTTGCTTTGCATGCATGATTATATATATACTATATACATTTCCACAGAGACCAGCAAGTTCATCTTTGCAAAGATTAGAAGCAGAGAATAGATGTGTTGTGATTTGTATTGGCATAGTGTGGACTGTGTGTGCGCGTGGGTGGTTGTGGGTGTGGATGCGTTCTGTCGCTCTCTGTGGGAGATCTATGCCGTGGTCATTTCCTTTTCCATCACCACTTTATACTCATCATTTTCTTCCAGCAGATGGAATAGATTTTTTTGCCAGTCATTGTAATTAAAAGTATATTCAGGATGGAGTTTTTATTTCATACATGATATACATTTGGATTTGTGTTTCATTCTCATTATCAATCAAACTTTATTTTTATGCTGCTTTTCATGCAAAAAAAATGCAACTCAGAGTGCTTTACGTGTATTAAAATCAGCCCCTCCCACCACTTGTCCACAAGAACACACAATGATCCCGTAATGATGTAAAAAAAACAATGATGGTCACAGAACATTCAGGTGATGGAGGAAACACCATCTCAAGGAGCTATCTGCTCCGGAATATGACCATACTGCAGCCTATGGTACTGTCACCAATGTGTTTCACACAGCCAGTAATGCTCCCATTGGAATTGTGCAAATCAATGTGACTGACCTGCTGACTTGCTGGTGGCAATGTGTCATCCTTCTTTAGCCAACAAACTTGTTGAGGCTGAAATTTACAGCCCCCTCCTCCCCCTGTTAATATAATTGCTGCATCGACAAAATTCCACACAATTGACGAGACACAATCAGCGGATTAGTCACTTTTGTAGCTGTTCTTATGAGGGTGCAAATTTCCTTAATTTAATTTGGTTCTGGTTGAGCTCTGTTGTCCTCTAATGCCCAAGAGAAATGTAAGATTAAGATTAAAGAGATCAGAGTGAATGATCATCTTAAATAGTGTTATTTGAAAGCATAAATGAAATTATGTGTGTCATTATTGTAATGCAACTTAAAGCGAAACGGCACAATTTTTTTGTTTTTTTACATGAAGGCCCAGCTTGAACTGCGGCCGGGCATAGAAGCAGATTTTTCCACCAGAACAGAAATTCTTTAGCTAAATTGCTGGCTAATTTTCTGATCTTCCACTTTCCCCAAACGAGATCGTTGAGATGCGTTTGAATATTACAAACTTGGGTTGCATCTGTTGAATACCTATTGAATATATTTGGGCATTCAGATATCCGACTGAAAATTCTAAATAAAAAAATCGAATAATCGAGTACTCGGATTAAATAAAGAAAAAAATCGTTTTTTCATGATTTCATTTCATTAAACATGATTTCAAAATGTGTGTTGTGTTGATGTTGGTGGCAACAGTTTGTGATGGCAATTTAAATTTAAATTGGGCTTCAACTCCTAGTCGGGAAGAAGAGCCAAGTCAGCCGCTAGGCCACCCTGCACTGCCACGAAAAACTTCAAAAGCATACCAAGGCACTGATGTCTGTGCATTACTGTAATTGGGAAGATTTTATTTTGAAGTTGGCCTTCTCACCACGCTGGCTGTGTGTTACCGTCATGCATAGCATTGCTACGGTTGGCTTGAATGCCTTCATGACCACACGCACCAAATAAACCAATACTCAAAGCAGAAAAAAGCATTTATTTTTGGGTGCTCGAATTACTCAAGTTTTTTTTTCACCCCTATAACATACGGAATGCTTTGTCTTCCAGTAAAGCAATCCATTACAGCACAGAATGTAAAACAGTAACCCCACCAAAGCAATCAATTTGCCAACTAACAATACGTGTCCCAAAAATAAGTAGCAACAAACTCACAGACAGCCTGGCTATAAGTTCAAAACACATTTCAGGGCTTTTTGTTTGCATTTAGAAGATTCAACATAAGTGATAAAGTACAGCTAGACTCCAAATTCAATGTATTGTTGATTACATCACATGAGCATGCACATACATTCAAACTCAAAGCTAACACGCTGCACACAAACAATGTGTGTTAGCACGCCTCATCACATTAACAAGAGGCTCATACACACGCACGCACGCACACACACACACACGCACACACACACGCTCAATGCAGATTCAATGCAGATTTCGTGCTGATCAACTAATGTCCAACCATAGCGGAATCATTGCATGAGAATATGATGATGTCCTCAGCACTTCTAAGGTGATTAATAAGGCGGTATTTTTAATTCTGTGAATTTGTATTTGTCTTGGAATTGGGTTTGTTTTTGATAGAATCGTTCTGTATGAGAATCTCTGTGAGCAAATGAGCTAAGATGTCATTTTTTGACCTGTGACCCACTGGCTGCTTCTCAGGCAGGGTCTTAAATTAATCCCATTGTCACTTTATGGACAGATGCCCAAAATACAATGTACATTTAAATAAGTGACTTCATCCAAATTGCCCGATAGGAGTGGTCCGTACTGCTTTTTTTCACAAATTCTTGAGGAAAAAAATTAATTAAATTAATGACAGTGTGGTCATAATAGAGATGTTTTGGAAAACCAACACATGGAAGGATTCCAAAACAGCTGTTTCCATGCATCCATCGCAGCCTTACAAATTGGCTGTTTGGATTAAGTATAAGGCCATCTTGAAGCTCTGTGGTCCCTGAAACACCAAAGCTGACAGACACACAACCCAGCTGCCATGTTCTCATTTTGACCTCGACAGAAAACCTTAAAGCAACAGCAGCACATCAACAGAATTCAAATTTGTCGTTAAACGACAGTCATCAGCATTAGAACTAATTGTGGTTTCTATTGCTGATTACAAGCACCTTCAAATCCTAATTAATCAATAAGTTACTGGTCGATGATCATGCCTTTTGATAATAGTAATATTGCTGTCCTCATCATTGTTCATTCTCTTTCCAGTGTGTACCATTAAAGCACAAATGATTCAAGAATGATATCAGGATATCGAGTGGTTCCATTATTCATTTATTCTTTCAGATGTGTTTCTATCTAGGACAGTTCTTTGCAAGCTCTGTGCTGCAAATTGCTACTGCGGAGATGCACAATTCACGTGGATGGCGATGTGACACCACAACATTCTCTATTATTCATTTTAATGCTTGTTAGTCCCCAGTGGTCGAGCGGCCGTTGTTTGTCACTGTTTAAGTGCCCATTTGTGTCAAACCCAGCTGCTGGCTCATGCAAAACAAAAAGTTATGTAAGGAAGGCAACTTTGTATTTGAGGATGTCAATTTAACCAGACAAGAAACAGAAAAATGGAGGTCCCGGAGGTCTCAACTTTTGCCAAACAAGTAAAGCAGTAAACAGTGAAAATGGCTTTTAAGAAAAGTGAAAATGTTAAAGGGAGCGTTAGGACGTGTCTGTCATAGATGAGCTGGTAGATCTGTCTTTTTCTTTTCACGTACATACATACGTATAACTTTTTCATGTGAGCAACTGTATCCCTTGTTTTTTTTGCATGTACAGTATTCAGCAAAGTAGACTCATGCTTTGGTAGCAACAACAGTGGGCATGCTGTTAATGGTTACTGGAAAATGTTCTGGTGTTAGGAGGCTATCTTTAGCCTAAAGCACACGATTAAGTAAAAATTAAGCCTCACATTGCTGCTAATTCCCTTAAGTATCAATTTAGCACAATTTGCTCCCTCCCCGTATTAGTTATCTTGAGTTGGATCTTTTTCCTCATCTGCTGTTGAGGCCATTCCTTTCTATCAGTCCAGTTTCACCTCTTTTTTTATTCAGAAGATCTGCACTTAAAAATAATAATAAAAATAATAAGTCAAGCAATTGATACCATAACATCAACATTCAACAAGGAATCCTTGTTTTTGAAAGTTGAATTTGGATTGACACATCTTTAGCGACACTTATCTAGACATAAAGGATTATTTCAGATTCCTTCTGACAAGCATTCTTGTCATTCTGATTGCTCGAGTGAATGCAGTTCACAAAGCACGCTTGAGTGGCGAGCCAGGTGCAAGTCACAAATGGACTGGACGTAGAACAACTTGAGGTTTATTAGAGTTCTGTGCAGGGTAAAAGCTCCAAACTCAAGAACATGTACTCAGTTCCTTTTTGTCCCACAATTTTCAGTCCAAATGGCCATGACCTTTCAAAAGAATAAATAAAGGTAAATTGAAAAAGAGGAGATGTCTTTGAATAGCCAAAGTCCCGCCAAGGTCCCAATCTGTGTTCTCTTTGTGGGACATCCTGTTCCACTCAACACATGCAAATCAGCTACAGTAAGTCTTTTTGCCAAATGACATCAGATTTTTGTTCACTTCAAACCAACACAAATATTTGCTAAAATCCAGTCAAGCCTCACTGTACTACCCGTAAATACCAATCTGACGTTCCTGTTGCAACGTAAATGAGGAGCAGCCTCAAGAATACTTGATGATGGGAAGATTTGCCAAGGACACAAAAGGTTGGATGTTGGCCTTCCCTTTCCTGTTTAAAAAGAGATCATCTTATCAGGAAGTCGTCGTACTGGAGACGGGGATTTTTTATCACAAATATTTTGCTCTGGCTTCTTAAGCAGCCATTCATCATAAACTTAAAAATGAACCCCTCTTCAAGTCAGTAAATATCCTGAGTAGCTTCACTGGACAGTTTGGCAATTTCCATGGATCTCTCAACTCTGCTTTGAGGCTGAGCCAACAAGTAAATCATCATCAGTCTGATAGCTTGTTATTTTTTAAAGAGCATTAGCTAGTCCACATTACATTTCATTTTTTGTATTAGCTTTTTTGTTTTCTTATACTTTTTGTTTTCTGATACTTTTCTGATACATAGATACAAGGCACCCCATGCTCCACTTAATGCACCATTTTTTTAGGTGTATATTCGAATCAAATTATCCACTCCAGTTAAAAAAACAAACATATATTTACGGTGTCTGTCACGCCTTCAGGCTGTCAAGTACATACCATAGCAACAGGTGGCAGTCTTCAGCAATACGATTATGGACGAAAGTAATTTTGGGAAATGACACAAACATGCCTCCCCCCTGAAAAAAAAAGGCCAAATATTTTGTTTTTAGTATTAAAACATGTTTCACGTGAGTGCAACAAAGAACATTGAAAAGTAAACCAGAAACACCCATGCTTGTTTGGCTTACGAGTTTTCCTACCATGAGAACATTATTTGTTCATTCAAAACACCTTCTCATTTTAAATCAGTCTCTAGAAATTTGTTTTAGTGAGTAGATACCTACCACACCAGCCGTCATTTGCAACAAATGTGAAAGTGAGGCAATGAAGGTTTTCCTATAATAACAATAGGCTAGACCTAAAATTTGACAAGTTTATGCCATGCTTCACAGGGAGCCAAACTGCACAGTCTGACGATGATGGTGATGATGATGAATAATCACACGAGCTGAGGTCAAAGTTCAAGCCGTGTACAAGGGCCTGGTCTGTTGGTGACACAGTCCAGACATGCCGTCTGTGGGTTTGGTCTGCTGTTGACTTCAGTGTGTGTGCTAGTATGTATCAATGTGAGCTCACGTGGGACATTAATAAGCCATGAGTCAGAAATACAGTAGTTGCGAGTTGTGTTGGACTCATTCTATAAAATGAGGGAGAATAATGAATATATTAAATACTATTTTATTCAATTTGGGCAAATCTTTCTTATAACTTTGTGATCTTTTTTTTTTTTTATTGCATCGCTGTGCCCTGGAAGTGAAAGAGGCCTTTTTGTTGTCATTGTTGTAATATTCAGTCAGAAGGTGAAACAGTAGTAGTACTGTCATATCTGCATCATATCTGTCATTACAGACATTGGAGGCATTGCACATACACAGAAACGATCAAGCTTTGTTAATATTAGTCTCATGTAAGGCAGCAATGATCAAAACTAATTGGACACTTTCAAACGGTATTGTGACCTTTTCCAAAATGGAACACCGGGAGGTCGCACTACTCTAGGATCAACAATGCTAATTTGAATGAACACTTTCATAGCTAGCCACCTCTAGTGCAGTTCTTAATGTGGTAGTTAGGATTCATACATTATTTACAGAGAAATTACATCCTATAGATGGAAAGTGACCAAAAACATGCATCTTGTGTTGAAAAGAAAGCCTCGGAAACAATGAAGACATACAGTTACGTTTTAATTGCTTGGTTTTTTGAAAGGGCCTTTCGGCTCTGTAGACGTTCCCAGGCTTCTTCTGCGAGGTTCCTGTTGTAATTGCACTAGTAATTGGCAAAGTGATAACCCCATTTCCACAGGAAACATGCCCCGGTTTCCTCACCCACCCCCGCTACCAGTACCCCTCCAGTAGTGGCGTAGCCAGCAAATTCCACCCCCGGGGAATGCTGCACCAGACACTGGAGTTCCCTCGGGCCCGGTGAATAGACCAGCAGGCGGACGAAGATACACACAGAGACAAAATACACACGCACACATGCACACACACACTCGTTGTTAGGGTAATTTCTCAGATAAGTGATAGTGCTAATAAGTGTGTCTGCCCAGATGTCGAAATAGTAAATGGTAAACAAGATTTTTTATTTATTTTTTTTTACATCTGAGACACGCTTCAATGATAACATTATGGAAAAACATGGCTTTGCCCATGACCTTGAATCCCATCAAGCACCTAGAACAGAGACCCCCTCTCAGGTCCATCATTGACCTCTGACAAAAATTCCCAGAGACACACGGCAACATCTTCCCCTAAGAAACATGATCTTAGATGAGCATAGCACTGCCTAAATACTTGTCTATACCTCGTATTTGTACAGGATAATTATGGGTGGACCTGCAGATGTGTTTTCATGCCTGTGGATGTAGAAATTCTTAACCCGGTGCTAGGAAAATATTCCTTTTAAGAAATAATCACGTACATGTGTACATGACCTCAAAATGGGGCTCCATAAAAGCTCTGTTGGGTATACTGTATCGCAGAATACTGGACCTGCATGTCACGGTCAAACCTTTACCAATTCCATCATGATGGAATGTGCTAACTTGTGTTACGCTGTTCAATTGGAAAACTGTGCAAAGTTTCCTTCCTCTAAATGTATCACTCTTGGTAAAATCTAAAGAAAAACAAATCCAGTACTGCTAGTCTGCTACCCAAATTAGGAAACGTCCCACTTGTTCTTGACTGTGTCGATGAAGTCGTCAGCGCCGCTCTGATGCATTCAAGACATGCCGGCATGGAAAAAGTAGTGTTGACACTCGCCATATGCTTCATAGCTTCTGAGCTGAGTTTTTCCGCCTCATTGCTTCATCGTTGCCGTTACCGTGACATCCCTGCGCTTTAACTGGCGGCATCTGCATGTGACAGTCACGGTTCACTTCCAAACCTGGTAAATGTTTGTGTCAGAGAAACAAATACAGATTTTTTTAAGAAATTGGCAATGGTGTCCTATGCAAATACACATTAGGCTTTGCAGATATTTTAAAGAAAGACAACAGGACAAGTGCAGAAGGTAACTTAAGCTACTTGCAAACACAGCATGTGCTGACATCTTTAATGTCATGCCTGCTTGTTATGGACAGTAATTTGCCGTATAAACACAGACCACATTAGTTGTTTCTCACAGCTTTCACAAATAACTTCCCCATATACTGTTGCTATGGTTGCTTAAATTATCTTTATCCTTATTTAACCAGACCGAGCACAATTTTTTTTGTCTAACTGTTCAAGCAGTGTTGCCATTGACACTTTTGTTTAAGTCACATTAATGCTTAAACACTGCAGCAGTAGACAATAATTCTGATGCCACATTTTTCACCCATTAACTGTCACTTAAGCGTAAAAATAAGTAGTGCACACAAAAATAGTGCAAACACGAGACTGAGTGCTTGTGACTGACTTTCTGGCCCTGCCTGTCTCCCGGCGTCATTCTCACAGTGTCGCGCGTTAATTGAAACAATTGTGTCATGTTCTTGTAGGATGTTGGCGTGTGAAAATGTTTTCTTTTTCCTAACATCTGTGATGTGACAAGAAGGCAGATAGATAAACATAAACCAAAAGTGTCATTTGAGGCCACATGGCCCAAATACAAATGTGTTTGTTTACAGGGCTCACTGATGAAATTGCAATAAAACCAAGAGCCATAATCAAAATTGCAGGACAACAATGTGGCTTGCGAAAGACACTATAAATGAAGCATTGCGAAGTAACCAAGACGCCCTGACCAGCAAATCATTGTTATCAGGCGTAAGGGAAAGGCAATGTTTTCTTTCAACTAAAATCAATGCCATAAAAATGAAAAACATGATGTCACAATTAATGATTTAAAACACATTAATTTTGATGGGACAACTACTCCCCTTCACACACCAAAAAGATGGGCACAATGATAATGCTGATTCTGTATCCACTGAGTGATTTTTTTTTTCCAACACAATAGCTATAAATGATTATTCAATCTTTAAAATATGTACTTGTCGATTCATTTTGACACCTCTACTACTTGTGTGTGCGTGTGTGTTTGTGTGCGTGTGTGTGTGTGCGCGCGCGTGTGCAGGAATGCTCTTAGCTGTATCACAAGTCACATATTTACTAATCACGTTGAGGCCCATCTGAGTTCCCATGACCAGTAGTCTTTAATCTAATGTCCAGCATGTATAAAACTGTTGACCCCTAATGTGAAATGAACACTCATGAACATCGAGTGGACACTCACTGAGGCGTATACTGTATGGACATGGACAAGCTTAAACTAATATAAAGTAGCCGTTCATGCATTTCCCACTCTGCATGTCTGCCTTTGTGTGCTTGCATGTCCTAATAGGCGATGGCCTTTAGGATTATGTCTTGGTGCGTCCGTTCCTTTATATGTGAACTTTGATTCAGAGTGACAGGGGTCAGAGGGCAATTGGCTCAGATCAAAGGTCATGACCCTCATTGACCCTGCTGTCAACTTGAAGTTGATAAGAAAAGCTGGACTCAGTGGGCATACTTGTGTGGAGGTCTGCCACATTGCTCGTTTTCCTTGTGGACATTATATATTATTCTTTAGGATTCTGACACCTGACTGTGAGGCCTTTCCGTGTGGAGTGTTTTCACCATGGCTGTGTAGGTTGTTCACACCACAACCCAAAATATCCAAGGTCAAATTCCTCTCAAAGAATAGTATGACAATAATTTAGGAAAGAAGAGCTATATCCACCGATATTTAATTTCTCCAAGAATCATTATTGTGCTTATAACGAGATGAACACAAAACCACAAGTTCAGAACAATCAAATCAATTCTCCCATTCCATTTAATACCATAGCTATCGATGATTTGGTCATTAATTTCCTCATCCGTTTAATCAGCGATATTTAGTCAAATGTTCAGAAGGTGTCATTTTTGCCAACCACAATTTTGTGGTTGGAGAGGGAGCGGTATGGAGGGTCAGCAAGGCCAAGAGCCACCCTTCGACCAACCACTCACACCCGCTCGCAAATTATGCCGGCATGGCTGCTGTTGCCACGGCAACATTCCCAGGAGTAAGGGTGGGGCGGTTGGAGCTGCTGGTTTCACGACTGAGTCAGTAGCGTGTGCAACCGTGCGCGTGTGTTTGTGTATTTGCAGGCTAGAGGAAAGAATGTCTTCATTCTGAATAAGCCATTCATGACGGTGAGTTCAAGATGGGAGGCATTTGACCGGGCTAAATTGTCGACAAGAATCTGTGTTTGTTTAGGATAAAGAGGGCTAGACGGATTGCAACCAGTCTGACAGATTTGGCTTGTGTCACACTCAAAGATCTTCAAGTATTCATTAATTGCTAATGAGCCTCCGACATTAATCGGATATTTGAAATCAGAAGTAATCTAACTTACATTTCTTAATAATTGTATCTTGTCCTCCACCTCATTAGAAGCAAAGAGTGACAAATAAATGCTGCATAGCTACTTCCTGTTTGGCTGCTTGGTAACCAGAACTAAATGTGGGCAAGCTTAGACTCAGACTCAACTTTATTCATCCTGTGGGATTGCTCCCTTAGGAAATTCTGGTTCCAGTAGCACACACAGAAATGGCACAAAAGAGAACATTACACATGAGTTACAAAGAAAGAGGAGCGTAATAAATAAAGTGGTGAGTAAGAAATAACAATAACAGCCAAAACCAAGGAAATTGTGTGAGTGCAGCGTGAAAAGAGAAACCGTTTATGAAAATGATGACGGCACACAGTATTATTGAGTTCATTTTTTGCAATCCTACTCATTGAAATAGCATTTTTAGGATTCTGATGGTGTGAGTGGGATCTGGTTTGGTTTGGCCCCCGCGATCCTATTGGGATGTTGATGTTCCCACTGCAGAGGTGGTTTCGGGTTCAATTAAGCTGAGCTTTTATATTGAACAAAGCAAGGTCGAGCTGCTCTTGTGGCATGCGCACTGTAATTCAGATGACTTGCTGGATGCTTGCGTATGCACATCCAGTGCGGTTGGTTCTCTGTGAAGAGACTGGCTTTCATAAGACGTGTGCCTTCAACTGGAAATGTGAAACTGTACTTTGGATATATGTATGCTTGTTATAATAAACAAAAATGAAGTACACTGCAACTGACAAACCCGCTAAAAGCACCACCAAACTTTTACAAAATAGACATTTGATGTTTTTTTGCCATGAAGAAGTCCCCAAATGTATTAGGCTGTTTCAAGTTTAGGTGTGAAACATGCTGACTCACCGACATGACCAAATAGTCCCTCTCTGTTTATTGGCTGCAATTACAAAACGCCTCTTATTGAGTAGGCCCGCTTGAGCATATTCAATTTGGGTGAGAATCAAATCCCATGACAAGGGTACTGGATACCTTATGAGTGTTTCCAAGACGGTCATGTTTTCATCGCAATTTGTGGGATTACGCAAATGCCACTAAAATATTTTCCAAGTAACACAGTGCGGAATACACCATTAAAAATATTGCCATATTGGGTGTGGATCTTTTGGTTAATACTGCGACAAACATTTTCTTTTTCTCTCTCTCTCGCTCTCTTGGTGAATATTTCGTTTTCAAAATAATCCTTATTTCTGACAGGCATGTAAATAGATATTGTCATCCATCTTTGTCCAAGTATTATGTGGGTAACCTTGAATGTTTGTCATTTCCATGATTCTATATCTGAACGAAACAAGAATCACGATCCCATTATTCAGGCTATTTATTCCCCCCACTGTTTTTAACGACTCTGAAAACAGCGTGCAACTGAGCTATTTACCACTCTGACTATTTGCAGAAATACCTGGTGAGTTTCCCCATTGAGCTGAAGCAAAGCATCACCAATCTTGTTTTTCTTGAGCTCTTTTTTTTTTATCCAACATCTTTTCTTCCTGTTGTTTTGGCTGATTATGACATCTCAACAGCTCCATCACAATAGATAGTTCTCCTCAGCAACATTCTCATGCTGGGACAACACAGTGACTGTTTAAAAATAATGTGGAAATAGCTCCGATTTTTTTTTTTTCACCTCTGCCAAGCAGAAGTGTTTTGATTGTTTTTTAGTATGCTGCGTAGTTCAGCTTTTTGCAGCTTTTCTCTTTTGTTGAACGGGTACTAGTGTTAAACCATACAGCACGCTCCTGAATACACTTGCATTGCATTCTTACAAATGGCTTTCCACATTTCTCCGTAGTTTTAATATACAAATTACCTCTCATAATAATGTCCTTTCCCCCTCTTTCTATCTTTTTCAATTTGGTATTGTGATGTTCTTCACAGTCACCCTGGCTTCCTTGTCTTCCCTCATTCATCAACCATCCAACCCATTAGCCTTCTTTATCATCTCCCCCTATCCTCTTCAATACACCTATCCATGCATCGCTTTGTGCTCTCTCATTACTCTACGTTATTACACTCGGAGTCGGTCTTTGGCTTGAGCCATGTGGTGCGGCTTCCCCCTCAATACCCCTCCATGCTGATCATGCCCCTCGCTGCCATCTCCTTCACAATCACCTCCTGTCGTCTCTCATTCCCGTCCACCCAGCTCACCGTCATCCATCACTATTTCATTATCTCCTCCATCAGGATTGCTTTCTCTCCGCAGTTGCTCTTTCCCTCATCTGTCCATCACCATGTCATCTTTCGGCATTCTCATCTCGTAACGGTCTTACAACTATCAGACCGGTTTCATCTGGCTGTCACTTTTCACCATGTCAGATTGTCCACTTTTTTTTATCTTACCTCTCTGCTGTGCCTCCACCTCCTCTTTTTCCCCATCGACCTATGTACGCTTGAATTTCACTCACATTTGCGAAAATGACAAAAAGAGAAGCACACTTTTTTTTAACTAATATAATAGAATCATTAAGCACAATGGCCCTTTCAAAGCTTGCTTCAGTCACATAAGAGCCAAAAGAAAAATAGAGGACTCCTGTAGGTTCTGATTATTGCTTCTGTGAGTGACAAAATTACAGCACAGCTAGGAAAAGTAAACAAACCCACACCAGCTCCCAGCATGTAGCTGTTTAATTGGACTGCATTGCAGAAGATTGTCATTCCGCCAGGTGAGACACTGCCACTCATTTGGCAAGAAACCAGACAAAAACAGCAATTAACGCTTCACTAAGTTTCATGTTTTTGTTTTGAAAACAGTTGAAAATAGTTGAGACAATGCATAAATATAAATGTGAACAATATAAACATAAATATGTGGACATGGATGTTTTTTTTTCTTTTCCTAAGCCCCCCCCTCCACTCGCACACACACACACACACACACACACACACACACACACACACACACACACACACACACACACACACACACACACACACACACACACACACACACACACACACACTTTGCTCTTACCTATAACAATTAGACTACCGTATTTTCCAGACCATAAGCAGAAGTGAGTGGTAGTTTTTGCACAAGCTTTGAACTCTTACCAGTGCGTCTTATCTATGGATTTCTCATGATTTTTATGATATTGTATGATTTGTGCATAAATCTTACATATGAAATACCTGCGGTTTATAGTCCAGTGTGGCTTACATATGAACAAAACATGATTTCCCCCTAATTTTAGCTGGTGCGGTTTATAGTTCAGAAATTACGGTGGACTAATCAACATAGAATCTGTTACATTTTAACAATTTGTGAGTTAGAAAAGGTCAGTAATTTTCTATTTTCCCAAATTTGTCACAAATTCCATGCATGTGTTGGGATCTTGTCCTACCATTTTGGACAAATCCAAATGAGAACATTTTAAACTTATTTGCAGCCCAAACATCTTTCTGTCTTTTTGTTTTCTTTGAGGCATTTTTGGATCAATATTTAATCCTTCTCATTGCTGGTTGACTGCCATTAGGGGGTCAATCTACAAACAGGTACGGCTTGTCTGTGGGGCATCCTAGAAATTTTGTCTTCATTTAAACGCAATCGTGGGAAATGAGAATTTTTGGCGACAGTCCTTGAGACATTATGAAATGGATAATGATTAAGGGAACCTTTGTAAAAAGTGCATGATGTTCCCGCAGAGCTTCCTTGAGCACATCGTGAACAAGAATAATTTAAACTACCTGTCACTACACTGTAAAAGCAGTTGAGTCTAAAGTAACCCTAAACCTAATCATAATCCCCAAATGAATAACTCATAAATCAACCCCAGAAATTGGGCTTTTTTGCAGTTCATTCATTCCTTACTTAAAATTCTGTTTAGCAGCACATTTCCACCAAGTACGCCAGTTCAGTTCAACTTGCCATGATGCATTTTGGATCTGTAACACTTCATCTGGATTCTGGAGGGGTCAGCTGTAGTGTTGCTGTATCAACTAAGAACAGAAATGGTGTCAAACAGCAATGGTGTCAAACTCAAGACCCAGGAGCCAGATTCAGCCCACCACATCATTTGATGTGGTCCACATGTGATCATACATTTATATAGGTTCACAGTCAGAACTGCTCTCCGAGGGTAACTATTAATTACCACAAAAAATTACCACAAAAAATTCGTATGACACCTCGTGATCTACAGCAAATGGCCTGACCATTGTGGTGCGACACAGTGTGGTTTGCCAATCCAATGTCACTTTTGTAGTTGATGGGCCACAGTCTAGAGCAGGGGTCACCAACCCGGTGCCCGCGGGCACCAGGTCGCCCGCGGCGACCACATCAGTCGCCCGCAGCGACCACATCAGTCGGCCATAGGCCAGTTCTAAAAATAGTTTACAGTACACTGGTGAAGAGCATGCAATGCCAGGCTTCCCACTAACATTAATGTTCAGTGTCTTCACATAGAATATCATTAATAAAAATATAAAATTAAAGGTACACTGTGTAACTTTGTTATTTCAGAAGTGTATTATCAAAGTGGTCGCCCTTTGCATTATTCGGTGCCCTTGAAGTAGCTCCCAACTTCAAAAAGGTTGGTGACCCCTGGTCTAGAGCCACAGTTAAATTACTGTACCACCCGAGATATTTCACAACAACTTTCAATCGTTGAAAAAGAAAACACAAAAACAATTTCATACATACTGAACTTAACTGGATTTTACTGCAGCCTTGTGAAAATTAGACCTCCACTTGACTTTACTTGAAGAAACATTTTCCAGGTATTAATCAAAGTATAAAGTATCTAAACTGGCTGTTAAAAAGAACCATGTGTGTAATTGCATAAGACGTTTCTGCCTTTTGCTGTTATGTGGAGTTTGTACAAAGGCCTTTTGCTCTTAGTTTTACAATTTGGTGCAAATTTGAGTCTATAAAAAATATACTGGTAGCTGAAATATGAAGTTTTAACACAAGACAGATGGATGTGCATTGCCTGCACTTGCTCGGTTAGCCGCTGATCACCAGTGCAGTTCTCATAGTTGACATGTCAGATGACAGCTGCGTGAAGATACACAACGTGCTTTAGCCATTTGTTTGTTATTCAGTATGGTTTGCTCGTGTCTGAATCTTTTTTGAGCCTTAAAATTTGAATGTGTAATTTATTATGTACTGTAATTCCATGAATAAGGTCAACTGAGACTTAACTAGTGTTTCAATAGGAATGTGTGAACGTCTGAATTAACAGTTATGGATTATGTTCTGCCTAAAACTAATCTTACTGAGTCAACAATACCAACAAAATATCTGCAGTTGCCTTCGTTGCAATCATTCTGGTTAATGCCTATGTGGTCCTTCCTTAATAGAACTGATCCAGAATGGGCGCTTGCTGACGCTGCCCTTGGACGCGGGAGATCTGCACTCTCTGCTGCCTGATGAAGATGGGATGCATCTTTATGTGGCTATGAAAGATAATCTGTTGTCGACCAGCATGGATGACATTACACAGAACCCCCGCAAGGTAGGTGTTTGTATTGCAAAGTATGATGAGGCACACACAAACATGACTGCAGATTTAGACTTTTGGGCAACATTTTGGTTTACAGCCCACATGTGCTTGGGCGTGACTGGCACATCTTGATTCTTGTGTGTGTGTGTGTGGGGGGGGGTTGTCACACACAATTGCGCGATAGGGGGTAGAAGGCAGTCTCAAGTGCTCACTTCACCGCAGCCAACTTTATGTCCCCTGCAAGTGTTGGGTAGGGGTACGCGTCAATCTCCTGCATGGACTCGTGCAAATTTGTTTATGCTTTTGCCATGTTGATTGTGCAACTCTTTTGCACTGAATTTGAAGTGAGTGAGAGCAGCCGCTTCCATTGGCCGGGAGCAACTCAACCAAAAGAAAGAAAACCGCACCATGCACTCAGTTAGACCGCACCTTGTACTAGACTAGCACTGGGCCTGAAAATAAGGCCTGTGAGTCAGAATTTGGAAGTAGCGGTGATTGATATGTACCGTAAAACACACCCCTCTGACTAATACTTTTTTTTTCATTGTCCTCTGCTTGCCATCGTATTAAATTTGTTTCTTCATTCCACATGCAGGTACTCATAAAATGAACCAAAGGAATTCTGGTATTTTCCAGATTCTCATCTCTCCAGCTTGGCTCGTAGCCATGTTTGAGTGCAAGCTATGTTGATGTTTGATAAAAGAATAATCTCTGCCAAAAATGGTAATTGGTGTCAACTTTATCTATTCAAGTGATGCATTTTGACTGCTCTGAGATATTTTGGGTCCAGAAGGAGCTCAGTTTGTCCCGAGTTGTTTGTACTCTTTTCCACTTGTTTGTTTTTTATCTGCTGAGTGGCTGTTGAAAATCTCAAGCTAACAAATGACAGATGTCTTGAAATTGCTAAATTTACAGGTTGTGAATGCAACATACATGGCACCATCCTCACAATCTTTCCCAAAGCAATAGTCTGAAAGCCATTCCTTTTTAGTGAAAATGGAAGGAACTGTGACACCCCTTTGCAGTTGTCACAGCTTCAACTCGTTCTAAAAATCATTTCTACAAGTCTGTGTCGTGCGTTTGTTTGGAAATTTTGTGTGCTTGGACCCGAGATACTGGACCCAAGTGCATTACAATCTCTCATCTACTTACTGCATTCCAAATGTCTTTGATTGGGTCCAGTGAAGTTCTTCTTCTGGACCTTGTTTTGGACAGGCAGACAACAACCCTTGCCAAAATTGTCCCCACAGAAAACAATGTCCAACAAGTATTGCTATGTCAGTAAACAACTCACTAAGTGGGATGTAAAGCCCAACTTTTTAATTTCTTTTATTCACAATTTAATTCGTCCTTTTGTGTAGATGTCGTTCTTTGTTTCGCATCAACGTAGAATGAGGAGAATCTGCTAACATGTTTGTATAAATCTGTGTCTATTGTTTGTTTTTATATAAAAGCAAACACTTAAGTTATTGTGTTTTTCTTTGCCTTTTCCCAAATAGTGTAGAAAAAAGATATAGATATCACTCTTCAATTTGACGCCAGTCTCAACACCCTGAGGCAGGATGTGCTGAGTGAGCCCTGCCCTTTCCTGGCCAAGATCCTGAGGATCACATTTCTGTCTCTCCCCGGTTACACTAATATTCGTGCCACCAAATGTTTGTAATCGAATCAATTTAGAAAAGATTCATAGCCAGATTTAATGCTCATGAACACAAACCTAGGCCTTAAATCTCTTGACATTTGTACGTGTCAGTAGTTCTTTGGTTGAGCTTTAACATGCAGACAGACGTGATGATGGCTCTGCCAGCCCGTTAGGATGTGTTCGGGGTCACAGCAAGGACAGAGATAGCGCTGCACTGTCGCAGAAAAACAATACTTGCGTCAGTGAGACGTGCATGCGGGTAGAGAGCCAAGCAAGCAAGCAGGCAGGCGGGCAGGTAGGCAGTGCACAACCAAGAGTTTGCTGGCTGACCAGCCACCCACTCTGCCAGGCAGGCAGCCAGCACCAGGATAGATAGTCACATCCAAGACATAACTCAACTCTGTGCTGGCTAGAAAGTCATGTGCCATATTTATAGTCTGTTTATGAGATGTTCCAACTTGTCTGCAGTATTTTTCCTCCCTTCCCTGTGGTGGTACAACCCCCCCGTGTTGCCACATTCTCATCATGACCGTTCATCTTCTCTGTTGACATATAGACTTTTCTTCTTTTCAGGACTCAGTGTAATAATTAGTAACTTCTTTTCACATGATGTGAGGTTAACCACATATTTTGGCAAGCTTAATTGTTAAAATGCAACATCTACAGTTTTAGACAAGCGACATATTCTTCCAAGGATATTTCCATCAAACTTGAAAATCTGCCCACTCATCACATCATACAAAGTAGACAAATCATTAATCAACAATTTAAGCAAACTGAAGACCTTTATTTCTTATACTAGGCAACTTATGAAGAGAAATGTTATATGATGTCGAGTTATTGTTAAAATGAAACGAAAAAGGATTCTCAAATATTATACATTGAATGTTTGTGAGAAGTTGCATAGTAATATAGACAAGATAAACACAGAATTGATTTGATTTGTTAATTAGGTTTTGGACAATGTGCAGAGTGTGCAAGGGAAGATGTTTCACATTCCTATTGTGTGCATAACAATTATTCTAAGTCTGATGCTCATACCCTAATGTGCAAATAATTGAAAAATAAATGGCAGTAATAAGGTTATGCCGACAACCAGTACACATTGTATATTTGATGACAATGAAACCTTAACATCATTTGGCACTTACTGTTGGTAATTCTAACACAGACATTATTTTATCAATGTCGAAATGCTTATACTGTGTGTCATACTGTTAGACCTCATCAGCTCAGGTTTGTTGTCGTTATGCCGGGTACATTTGGTGCCTTGGTATGTTTGGTCTTTGGTTATGCTGCTGACAAATGTTTAAGCCTTCTGAGTGCCCTTATTTAGCTCTGCTGGTAACTACTGTACAGTTTGCCATGTACACTCCATTTTAACTTTTCAATTTGAGTTGGAATTTAAATGTTATTCAGACAGCATTATAATCATTTACACAATTCAAAAGATAGCAGTAAAGACAATGCAAACCGATACATACGTACATAGATATATCTACATATAGAGAGAGTCGCTAAGAGTCTTTGACATGCAGAAGAAACGAATTTGCTCATGTCCTGCCGCAGGTTGAGGCTGCGGGTCGTTGACAGTCACTTCCCACAATGAGGTACATTTCCAATGAATGACATTTTGGCATGGTGAGAATCCTTTGGCGGTGGTCCATGCTGGTTCCTGCCAGTGTGTGGTATGTGGCGATAAGGCGGACTGTGGTTTCTAATCTAATCGGCTATCCATCAGGCAGCACTGCAACTACATCAAGGAGCCATTACTTGGCATCCAAGATTGTTTCCTCACGGCACCCTCACTTGTCAGGACATCACTTTGGCACAATTTTTGCCACGTTTTCAGTTACAATGATTACATTTGAAATCTTGAATGGCCTTAGACATTATCAACCCACAAACATTATTTCATGAATTTCATACATAGATGGCACCAGTTATCACCAGTTATCATATGTGATAAACATTCAACTGTATAAACTTTTGTGTGGATAAGCTTAACTAATTAATATGGACCAAATTTTGGCGCTCTGGCCAACATACTCATGTTATATTTTTTGTCAGAATGCAGACAGAATTAAATCCCTCCCTTGCTTCTGCTGTGTCCAAGAAAAGCATTATATGCATGAGTTAAACTTCAAACAGGTTGCAAAGAACTACAATCTGTCTTGACTTCGATATGTGCAGCTTTATCAGGTTCTTTGAAAATTTCTCGTTACATTCTTCTTTTTGGCCTTGAATAACAACAGCGTGGTCATACACTTTGGAACATAATCAACTCATCCCACATTGTGCAAGAATTCTTGACATTACTGTCGACAAATTCTTGAATTTTCATGAGGCAAAAATGTGCTTGAACTTCAGGGCAAGGCTAGGCCAGACAGCTTTACTTGCAGTACATCGAGTATTTCAAACACAAGGTAACTCAGTGTCCTTCACATAATTAGGAAAACAACATTTAATGATGTTTACAAATTAGACATTTAAAGTGGGAAAAACACAAAACAACAACAACAATTGTGATGATTATGAAATGCTTTAAAAGACCACTAATTATAGCTTTTTTTTTTTTTTTACCTGGATTTAAAAGCATTTGCTCTTGGGGGCTGACTTCACTTCTGTCAACATCTCATTCTGCTTGCATGCAGTGTAACAGCTAAATGCTGATTCACCATTATTGGTTTGACCTCCGGGCTCCACTAATCGACCTGAGTCTGCTGACTTCAGAAGCATTCTGAGTTTGTATTTAATTAGCATTGAAGCATGGATAAACTTCTGATCTGCTTGAAGCACGCTGGTAAGGGACTATTTTAGTGGTTGGTTTGATATGACTGCCGAAAGATGGATCTGAATCAACACAACAAGGTTTCCGATTTGGGAATGAGCAATGAGGGGAGCTGCTTTAATTGCATGCAGCAGTCACAATGGCGAATCCTAATATCCACCACGACCATATTGACAACTTCTCCAAACAGTGAGAAATATTACAAGTTACACTTTGACATGAGTACAGCTCATTTTTGAATTCAACAAGACTCATTGCTGCTCAACTTTCCTTTTGACTTGCGCTTAGTGTTTAAACAGTGCCAAGCCACATGAAGAGAATCTTGGTGTGTTGATTCACGTGATACTTGAAGTCATTGAAAACGCTAAGTGATTGTAATGGCCAAATTAGCCAGTGGAGTCAGTCAATCAGAAGATTGATTAGTAGTCAGGCTGGTTGCTGCAGTAACAGCCCTGTCTCTTCTCCTCCTGACCTCTTTTGTCTCGATTAGTGTTCCACTCATGCTGACTCTCCTCCTCATAAAGCACCTGCCACTGCCAGATCCCCGTTAAGTGAAATGTAAAGCGAGCAGTGGAAGCCGTCGTTAAATCTCACTTTCTCTCACTCTCTCCAGTTGCATTGGCCTGCCAGCCCGGATCGAGTCCAAGAATGTCTAATGGCTGGAAAGGATCCAGAGGTGAATCAGCATACCCAAACACAAATAGACTCTGCCTCAGCATATAAGTTACTGTGTGTTTGTTGTGCACACCTCTTGGCAAATATGAATCTGTGGCAGGAGTCACTTGAGATATTTTTTATTTTCTCCTCGCTGTCGGGTACATTTTTCCCCACTGTAGTAAGTAATTCAAACTGTCAAAAGTTTCATATTTGTTCAGGAATAAAAACAACTCTCAAGAACAACATTCACACAACTATAGGGAATTAAAAACAGGTGATGCTCCCACTGACTTTAAATGCCCCCTTCGTGTGAGTTGAAATATGAACTTGCATTGCTGTCAAACAGAGAAACACATGCTATTTGATGATAATAGATTATTTTTCATAACAATAGTTCAAAGAGTTTGGAAAAGATCAACATCACGTGACTTTCTCTATCCAGATGGAGTGTGCTAACTTCCTACGAGTCCTGCAGCCCTACAACAAGACTCACCTGTATGTGTGTGGCACAGGGGCCTTCAACCCAAGGTGTGCTTTTATAGCTACCAGCATCTTCCAACAGGTATGACAGCAAACCCACATTTTGTCTGGACCAGGCATAGTCACGTTTCAAATTTCCTCATTTCTGTGTTATTATTAGCAGTGGGCATTACAGACTAGCTCCTTATACAATAACACGACAATATTCGGCCCAAGATAACGCTAGCATCATGATACAAAATTGGACGATATAATCGATTTATTGCAAGAAAAGTACACCACATGTGGATATCAGCGTAACTGTAGAAAAGGTTGGCTTTGTGCAAAATAGAACCATATGCATGGAAACCACAAAAATGTTTTCTTTAAATATACACGTTACAAAATACTGTTAAAGTCATAAACTGTGCTCAAACTGGGTTGTTATATTCGCATTATCATCCGTAGTTTTGAATTCCTCTTGCCTCGACACAACGTTTTGGACAAATGTTTGTAGTATGTGTGTGTGTGTGGGGGGGGGGGGGGGGGGTAGTGTCTGTGTGTTCCAACTTCCAGTGTTGGCCCCCATGCACATCCCTATCAGGTAGTGTGGTGTCTGCCCCTATAGCCATGCAAGGACCGCTATTCCTCCAGTCTCAACTTTCTCTAAAGTAGAAATGTATGCCCTGTTTTTAAAATACGAATGTAAATATCCAGCGTGATCTCTCCAATAAAATATGTACGTATCTTGATAAATGGGGTGCAATAGTATAGTATATGTATAAGTGGAATGACCCAATTTGGTTTGATTCAGTGGTGAAAATTGACAATTATTTTGCAATATGAATAAACATGTCAGCACTGCAAATGTGACATTTCCGTCAAAGAGACTTATCAAATTCTAAACCAGTGTATTTGTCAGTTTTGTCATGTTTATCAACAGGTAAAAAGTTCTAAATTATGTGATTGGCAATTATGAATGCATAGGTTTAAGGCCGTGCCTCTTGTGTGACCGTGTGGTCAAAAAAAGCTGTGTGCTTGTGTGCATGTGTCAGGGACCAGATAATCCCATGAAAGGCCACGCAAGATCAGAGCAGGTGTTCAGACGTGGTACTTAGAGGAACTGGTGGCGCTGGCTGATTTAAGACTGGACTTAACACATTTTAAAATCCCTCCACTTAGCCTATTAACCCCAAATTGTTTTTGTGTGTGTGTGCGTAACTGATTAGCCAGTTCTCAATGAAAAAAACTCTTTCATACATTTAATGCAAAAATAATCCATGTCTCTGTTTTGGCCTCCCAGCCAGGACACCAGACCCTCTCCTACAGCCAAACCGAATGTGGGAAGGGCAAATGTCCGTACGATCCGTTTCAGAAAACAGCATCAGCAGTTGTCGGTAAGTTCGGTGAGGTTTGGAGTCGAGATTGAACATCTTGGTGGATGGAAGCTGGCACGTTTCTCCCACGTTGTGTAGATGGCGAGCTGTATGCTGGCATTACTTCAGACTTCATGAGCAGAGACTCTGCCTTCTTCCGTAGTCTTGGCAACCGGCATGTCATCCGCACCGAGCAGTACGACTCCACCTGGCTGCAGGGTAAGAACAAAAACATACTTAAAGTTGCTGTCGTATGTCTCTTGTGTATCCTGACTTCTATCCAAACACATATTTCTTTTCAGTTAGGAAATATTTTTCTTCATAGACTGACATAACACACCAAAAAGTACAAAACATTGAAGCAGACGGGCTTGAGAAAGTCTAATTATGAGTCCCAAAACAAATGTGGGGTTCAATTGGTCTCATAAAAAGTTAGCAGTGTGTTTCTGGACATGCTCCATGAATAAAAAGTGCCCCAAGACATCCTCTGATGTAATTGGGCCCATTATAAATAAAATTGAAATACTGTGATTGAATTAATTGAATCAACTGGGAGTAATCATAATGAAATCTGGAACAAATGAAATGACATTGGATGTGGCTTTGGTCAGCTCTCGTCTCAACAATAACATCGTTGCATCACTTTCAGATTTAATTGCTGCTGTGATATTGCATACGCGTATCCAAACAATTACTATATAGGAGGGCTTCATCTCCAGATGGGCCTTTGTAATATTGGTCCCACCAATGTAAAGTAAACTGTGATGAAAATAGCAAGCGTTGTACATAGCGTTGTAGATGATGGGATCGAATCTATGTTAAACCATCTGCTGAACACCAGGCATTGCTTCGCAGTTGTCTGCTGGTGATAACAGATACAGTACAAGATGATTTTTTTACTGCATATAAGATGAACCTCTATCGTTCCTACTCTCCCTCTTACATGTAAATGTGCAATCAGCAGCAGGTTGCGCAACAGATTAATGTTGTTGTTTTTGCCTCTGTCCCTCACTCACCAGATGCCCATTTTGTGCGGGTCGCGCCACTGTCTGAAACTGATAATCCAGAAGACGATAAGGTCTACGTGTTCTTCACTGAGCGCGCTCAGGAGGCCGAAGGGGCCACTGGGAAGGTGCTCCACTCCAGAGTGGCCCGGGTGTGCAAGGTAAGGATGCTGAAATGTTTGCGGCCGGTACCTGTATTTGTTTACATGCTTCTATCGGCCTCAGACTGCCTGTTTATTTTAAAGTGTTTGCCTGCACATGTTCGATACGTGCTTAGCCGTGCATGTGTCTGAGTCCATGCAGGTGTGTGGGTTTTTTTGTAGAAAGTTTTGTTTGGATGTTCCAACCACATCATGTAGATAATCGCACACAAAGGGACTGTTTATATTTGTCATCTTCTCTTGTGTCTGCTGCATCCTCTTCCTCTCGGACTATTTCATGATGATCGTTACGTGTGCATGACGATGTTTACATTTTGCGCAATGTTTGTTGCTCAACCTCCAATTTGCTTGGATTTGAATATTTAATCAGTTCCTTCTACAGTTAAATTGTCACCATCACAAACCTGTAGCTGTTTATTCAATGCTCTAAGTAACCCAAGTCCGAAAGATATATTTTTTGTATTTATTGTATTTATATTTTAGTTTATATTATTTTTAATTTAAATGCGATTTGTTTTTGTGTGCAGAATGACATTGGAGGCCAGAGGAGTTTGGTGAACAAGTGGAGCACCTTCCAAAAGGCTCGTTTGGTGTGCTCAGTCCCAGGACCAGATGGCCTGCAGACACACTTTGACCAATTGCGTGAGTACAAAGAGTGATAAAACCTCACATGTGCAGTAAAAAAGAAAATACGTCAGTCTTTCACTGTTAGACGCCGTAACGACCTGGTTGCCCTTGCTTTGTTCCTCCTTTTTGTTGTCTGTATGTTGTGTTAACGAGAGTGAGGAAAGGAAGGACGAGCAACAAGTTTTTGCTTCATAGAAATGTACGAGTGCACAAGCACCGCCTTGGCGTAAATGAATAACTCTGCTGTTTCCACGGTGATCAACAGCCGTGTCGGTCACCTTGGGTCTGTCAACGTGCCTCAGCCTTGGTAACCGTGGCAACTGGCCTCAACAGTTAGTTCCTGCCGTTTTGTTCATTATCAGAAATATCCTCTGGGGGGGGGGGGGGGGGGGGTTGTGTGTGTGGTTTGGAGCATCTATGTTGGTGTGGCTTCTCTCAGCCGAGTTCCCTTTCCATTTAGTATGATTCTTTCAGTCTGTGGTATAAGCGAATATCAAAATAGTTTTGCAGGAGTTGGCTTGCGGAACAATGAACAATGTCATGGCGTAACAAATGCAGAAGGCCGCCGGATGCGATCCGAGTGTAATGTTAAACCTTGACCTACTGCCCTCAGTGTGCTGAAAGCAATTGTCGCTGTCCCAGGCACATATTTAATTATCTGAATGTCCAAAGCTGCAACAGCATATCCCGCTTCACTGAAAGGGACTGGCTTGTCCTTACTGTAAGGGACATGTGAATAAATTTCATTAAAAAGATTCCCTCCAATGTAGAAAGGCGCATCAAGGCAGTTATGACTACAATATATTTGAGGCACTTTTATTCACACACAAATGCAGAGTGACTGAATTAAGGAAACTGGAGATATCATCATCCATAAAAAGAATTCCGTAAAGCCTTTTCACCTTTTCCAGTAACTGGTGGCTGCAAGCAATGACCTCAGTTGCAGATCAAGCTTGATTCAATTTACTAAAGAAATACTGTAAACTCTACTTTAGAGGCTAAGAACAAATTGACATCCTTCTATTTCAACATTTGACGCATTTGTCGCTTTATTCCTTCTTTCAAATAGTGCACAGTCACAACATACTGTAAATCAAAGATTCCGTGATGTTCATACCTTGTTTCTTTATCAATATTCTACCGACACTGTAGAGACATGCAGAGAGAAACCGTGGAAATTTCGAGTATGTGGAGACAGGACTGCATTCTTATCTGCTGTTTTTGTTAACGGAGGACGCGCAAAGTAAACTTCAGCGCCCCTATGTTTGTTGAAAACTAAACGTGCCCACACACACACACATACACACACACGCACACACACAGAGAGCGCAAGCTCCTACACGGGGGATTAAGCCATCAGGTTAAGAATGCTGTCAGTGCTGTGTTTACGCCACGCTTAACCACACAGAAACACTACAAATCCCAAGAAGCCCTGAGGCAACTGCGGGTCCCTCATGGAGAAACCGTGGTTAACACCTGGCTATATGTGCGATTGTGCGAGGTGGTCAGATGGCATGAAAAAAACCTTAATAAGAAGCATTCCCATAACCCTTCGCTTCAGGGGCCAAGGCCATTTCCATGTGTGTAGGCCATGGGGACGAGGCTGTGTTTTCAACCTCAAAATATGTCTAAAGCCAGTGTTTAAAAACTTTTGCAGAACTTTTGAATTGTTTATACTAGTTCAACATGTTGCTCAGGTCATCTTTGGTTATGAATGTCAACAGGCGCGTCTGGGTTTATGTGTCAAACTCATCTAATGCAGCACTGTTTACACTGTCTTCTGAATGGACGCAGAGCTGCTGCTCATAAACATTGTTGGATGAATGTTGTAAATATTGACTTGAAATAACATCTAGGTGACTGTAAAGAATTACGAACATCTCGGTGACTGTAAAGAATTATGAATGCAACGCGCTCATGCAAGAGTATCATAGTGGTGAAAACCTTTTTAATAAATAATCAATTCATATTCACAAACTACTGCCTTGATACAACCATTATTTCTGATCAGTCACTATTTAAGTGTCATTTTATGTCAGTTGAAACATGTTTAAAAATAAATGATCGATAAACAAAATTAAATATAACCATATTATGTACCTAATTATAACACAAACGAAAAAATAAATCCCGACATTTACTCAAGTCTGATGTGGTACAACATCATGCATGACAGTGTTTTGACATTAATGTGTCAAATTTAGCTTGGATAAAATAAAAATATTTTCAAATATGTATATACCGTAATTTTCGGACTATAAGTCGCACCGGAGTATAAGTCGCACCAGCCATAAAATGCCCAAAAAAGTGAAAAAAAACATATATATGTATACAAGTCGCTCCTGAGTATAAGTCGCCCCCCCACCCAAACTATGAAAAAAAACGCGACTTATAGTCCGAAAATTACGGTACAGTATTTTGGTGATGAATTCTATTAATTTCCTATGACCTGTAAGCTATAACACAACGCAATTGAGCTATTAAAAGAATAGCGCTATACTTTACAAATGACAAAAGAAAAAACGTCTGTCATCTTTTAAAATAGTTGTCAGAAACATACGTTCACAATTATCTAGTATGGTTCAGTTGTCTTTAATTTGAAGCGATCACCCCCTCACGGGACAAGATTCCGCTACGTCACTCTGCACGAACGCACTTGGTTCCACTCATGTGCTTGTGAGTGTTGATGCAACACGTGAAACTGTGAGTCAAACGTCTGCTGAACCATAAACACAGACAGTCGGCTGTGTTTACTGTTTTATGTCTTGTCGATGACATTCTCACTGCCTTTTTTGACTGAAATGCCTTCTGGTAAATGCCACCAGACATGGGAAAGCTACTCTGCTCATGTTTCGGAGAATGTCTTATTATAACAATAATGATAAAGCCATTCTTACTCATAATACATTTCTATTAGGTAATAAAAAGAAAATGTCCCTAAAAAAAATTTGCATCATCTTCTAGGAAGCCACTTGAACTTCAAATTTATAAAGATTTGAGTGTCCCCAAGGAAAGAACAGAAACATTCCTGAAGTCGTTATGTTGTTTCAAGTAACGTTAATGTTGCAATGCAAAAATAATTTATAGTGACTCCTGTCTGTTGATAATCAAATGTGCAGGTAACCTTACTTTTACATTGTTATGAGTATTTTTTCTATTTGTGTTAGTTTTACTTTAACAAAGACCATGAGTATTTTTTCTATTTGTGTTAGTTTTACTTTAACAAAGACCATTACTGTCATTTAATTTTCCATGAAACATACAAAGAAAGACAGGAGGGGTGAAATAGGAGGCCATGAGATGGATTTACATGTACCGTATGACTCATCCTACCGAACATCAACACTGTCCGATTACTCTGTCAAGTATTGTTTAATACTTTGTTACCGCACCCAGGAAACATCTTCTACAAGTATGTGAAGTGGGCATGAAAAGATGCTTTGTTATAACAAGGAAGATTGATTACGTTGGAGGCCTCCATTCAGCTTCTCCTATCCATCATAGCTTGTGTGAAGGAAGAGTTTTTGCAAAAGCAACACAAAAAGGAATTAAAATGGCTGCTTGCCAGAAGAGGAGTAGAAAAGAAGGGCTTCAAAGGAAGGCGGTGAAGAGGGAATACAATGAAGCAGAACGAGAGGGAGAGGGTGGAGGTTAAAGCGTTGGGTGTCGACCAGACCAGAGAAGGAAGGAGAGCGGGGACATGAGCTAAAGCCGAAGCTTTAGTTGGAGGTTAGGGAGGGAGGAGGAGGAAACGAAAGAGGAGAGCGAGAAGGTGAGGAGGGGACTTTAGGCTGTTATCTCCTCCACACAGTGCTGATTATGGAGCCGTTCAGGAGAGCAATCTAACAGAAGATGAGAAGGGGAGGCAAGGACGATAAAGAGGAGGGAGGAGGCAATAAATCGAGAAAAGTTTTTACATGTTCTGTCCCAAGATAGAGGTGGAGGATAAAACCTGAGGCAAGGACCGGAGATGGCGCCAACCCGGGCAGAAGACATTTTACCCTCAAACAATTCAGACATGTGAAGTGAAGCAGAAAGGCTGTGAGGGGGCGATGGGGAGGCAAGGTGGGAATAACTGGCATGGGGTGGGAACATGGAGGTGTTGGGGCGACGTGAAGTTTCAGGAGGTGATGGCTGGGACAGAAAGTACTTCATGAATCACAAAGCAAAGCTTTTTCAAACACGTCACAAAGTTGCTTTTGAACATTGTGCGCATGTCCTCATGAACTATATTGTTGTTGACACATTGTCATCTTGCCATATTACTTCTCACGTACTCAAATATTTTCAGACAGTAAAAAAAAAAAAAACTTGAATGACAATATTTAGAAGTTAGCAGTGATACTTTGAACAGTGACATCATTTGGGATTGAAAAAACATTGGAAGCCTGAAAACTTTGTGAAGTCAACTGTTTGATCTCCTACCGTATTTAGATAAGGCAATGAGGAAAACGGTAATGGTGATGGCATAAGAAAAGGAACCTTTTTTCAAGTGAAAAAAATGTGTTACGCATCTCTTTGCACTCATGTGACAATTGAATAAAATAGTACCCAAAAACCTTATCATAAGACAAAACAACAAACCAGACAGCCTCGTCTTAGCATTTGTGTCCTTGTAAAGTGGTCTGGACCTTTAGGACTGAAAGCAAGTGAAGGACATCAAGTGGAGGATGTCAGCCGTTGCCAGAGGGCACAAAAACCTGTCAGACAAAAAAGATGGAGCAATCGGAGAAATAAGGCCAATAGCCCAGAGTGCTATAAAAGCAGACGAGCTGGAAGTGAGCCTATTAGTGATACAATAAGACAATGAGGGTGAACATTAGCAGTGCGGCCACAAAGGTGACAAAGGGAAGAAGGTATGTTGGCATTCATGGTGACTGGGTGGGAGGGAGGCGGAATAGGGGTCCCTGCCTTGGGGGCTACGGCGAGACAATTAGGATGAGGAGGAGGAGGAAGAAGATTAGCTTGATACGGCAGGTCTGCAGGCTAGACAACACTATCTTCCCTGAGGGGGTAACTGGCTTTTTTGTTTAGGGAAGAAGACACAAGAACAATCCTCCAGAGAAAATAGGCCAGACAGATAGATAGACAGATGGACGGGGAAGATAGAATGACTTGGACAGCCGTGAGGAGGGAGGGAGGGTGGCATGGAGGACAAGGGCGGGATGTGGGTTTGTAGTGGAAGTGAGAAACAAAGAAAAGGGGAGCAGCACCAAAGGGGTCCTGAGAAGCCCGGGAGGATTTGAGCAAGAAAGGGATGGGAGCTGAGCACCTCGTCAGAAGCTAAAGACACAAAGAAACTCACAAGTGAGGGTGTCAGGAAACTGTTGCATATTAGCAAAAATGATCTGTCATGTATTATATTTGTTCATTTATTTATTTTTGCAGGATGTCTGTGCGTATGCTTTGCTTTCCCTCCCACGTGAAGGAGGTCATGTTACATTTGCTGAAGTTAAATAATAAATCAGGATGAGAGCTCAGGCAGAACTCAGGCAAAGCAGCACTAAATCAGACCTGATTTAAACTCGTCACACGGTGATGAAAGTAAATTTTCTCTTGGCACGCTGAACTTTAAATAAGAAAGATGTTCTCGCAGAGAGGAACAAAGACGGAATATTCAGAGATGTTTTTTATAGTATCCAAATTACACCACAGTTCTCTGAAGTGAACGTCTGTTTTTACTTATTACACTGTGGTCTCCTCACATTGTGCACAGTCCCTCAGGATTGTATTTTCTCAGCAAGCGCCACAAATACAGTGGACCCCTAGCTCGTATAATCATATATGCATTCATGATGTCACGTAAGAGCTGTTCTTTGGCAATACTTAACCCCAAAAATAAGCAACCTCAATGTGGAGACATAAAAAAGAAGAAAAGTAGTAATTAGATGTAGGCAGATTTGTATCCAGAACATTTAGACTCTTGTGTCACCACACTATACGTTAGATTGTTGAACCTTCTATCTCCATCATTAAAACTTTTGTAATCGTGAATTCAAAAACTAATTTTTAAACTTAAATAACAAGTTAAGATGTTTAAATGCTGCTTAAAACAATGCTGGTGATGGTGACTGATAGAACTGATAGAAAGAACTCAGGTGTCCAATTTTTAGAACAGGATTGTTCAGCAGAGTGCCAGGATTGCAATAATGTTATGAAAATGCATTGGGTTCGAATTGACTGGATGAATGAATGATTTTAATCTCAGAGAAATTGTGGCAGGATTTGCTGTAAAATATTCTTAAATGGCAAGTTATCTTCCATATTTGTTTTTTTCTTGTGCTTCTTTTTCTGGTTAATTGGTTCTTTAATGCTTTAATTACTTTCACTGGGGTGCTTAACTTTTCAGGTCAATTATTGCAGAACTCTTGCCTCTGATATTTTACCAGCAAATTATCCCTCCATATTTGAGCGTGTGTGTGCATGTGTTGTGAGATGAGATTAACCTTCATCCAGGGACGTGTGGGTCCATGGAGGCCACCTGAAGCACAAGGAACGTTAGGAATGTGGGAACCGCCAGACGCTTTGCTGTTTGCCATCAGAGGAGGGAAGAGAATAGGGGAGCAGAATAAAGGAGAGAGGAGAAATAACAGAATTGTTTGTAATCTAAAAGTGGTATTTTATTCCTATCCACATTCGTGTGCCTATAGACACATATACTGTGTATAATTAGCGACCTTGTTAACGTCCATAAAAATTGTAGAAGTCAAGATATAAAAGGCTACCGTAAAACTTGCATATGCAAATTGAAAGTAGAAAGTGATGTTCACGTCTTTGTGGTAGTGACTTGCTTCCTGCGTGGCCAATAAATGAGACTCCCCTCATTCCCTTGTGCACAACAGAGTGCACGTGTACTTTGTCTATGAGACTATAAAGCCCACAATGTTACATTCAGTGGACCCAAATTTTATTTTAAATTTCCAATCACGTCATTTGAAAGCATGCAATACAATTTTGTCAGTTGAGTTTAAGAATGCATCTATCCTGAGCTCGCTCTTCATCATTCTCTCAACAGAGGATGTCTTCATCCTCCATGGCAAAGACAAGAAGAACCCACTCATCTATGGCCTGTTTACCACTTCAAGGTACCACCCAACACTGTTTTGTAATCGTGTCGCTTGCCGTGCGGGAAAATGCCAGCATGATGGTGGGTGGGAGTCGGCAGGAAATCACGCTGCGAAGCGAGATCTGAGATCACACAGGGTGGAGGGAAAAAACACTGAATCATGGTTATTGATCAACTGCCGCTGTTATATTTAGCTTCAGGACTGCACAGAAGTTATGCTGAGAATATAGAGGTGACAAATATCAGATGCCTCATGAGATGTTTGCGGATTTCTACACAGAGAGCAACAAAGGCGAGCATCTGTGATCATTCCCACCACGGTCGCACTTCAGTGTGTGCGCCGTGCAGAGATAATGCAACATATTGTGGAATTCACACTGGCTGCAGGACCTTCTGCCACTGACTTCTGAATTGAACACATTCATGCTATGAAATGGCACGTCATCATTACTGATCCTGCTGCGACAGTAGCTTTTTGTTCGCTACACGGTCACATTGTGTATCTCATGATAAGGCAACTTTTCTTTTTAGTTTACTATTAAGACTAAGGTTGTTCCATTCCCCAGCACCATTCTTCATTTACTTCTTCGTACTATTCAGAGATGGTTGGACGCTAAAATTATGTGTTTAACTTGACTTGATTTATGTAGTTGCTGACCATGTCTTTGTATTTTTTGAAAACATCTACCACATTGGCTGAAAATTAAGTTACACATCACTATAATTGTAGGGAAATCTTGGATCCTTTCCCAGTTTTCTCTCACAAGTAAAAATAATCAGTAGCAGCGCAAGTGTGATGACAGGTGACACCATCGAATGGTGGTGGGAGTTGATCTGCTTCAGGCTTTTATGAAAAAGTCTGTGGAAGCTCAGCAGGAACTGACAGGAATCCAGGGAGGGGTGAAACCGCGTAGCTTAACCAAGGTCATTGCGATGAGGTCTCTAAAGCACTCATGACCACACAAGTCAAATTCATTATAGGGTGTGCACAATAACCAGCTTATTGAAAAATTTCTAAATCCTTCCCCATAAAAAAATCATTTTTCTCGGTTAAATCGTTCAGTTTGAATATTATTGGTGATTTATTTTGAAATAAATTATGTGGTTTATGTTGTAATAGGGCTGTGTTCAAAGCTGCTGCAATTTAATCACTTACATATTCTCCAAAAATAATAGCACTACAATTGTGAAGCAACAGTGGAGAACAATATGTAAAAAGGTGAACATCCATCCAAGCTGGACTTTGGAACACATTTGCGAGTCGTTGCTGAAAAAAAAAAAACATGACTCACACAGCTCCACATTTAGTGCATGCTGCGAAGACGCCCCCCCCCCCTTTTTTTTTTTTTAAACTGTCTGCTCTGCTCTAAGTGCATACCCTCTGCTTGTGTTTTCATTCATGCAAGCTGCTAAAATGTGTTCAGGTATTGCCTAATTGTTCTTTCTCTACTGCCTTTGTTATCAGCGACATCCTCAATGGCTCAGCCATATGTGTTTACCGAATGGAGGATGTGGTTCGGGCTTTTAAAGGAAACTTTCTGCACAAAGAGGGGCCGCAGTACAAGTGGGCAGAGTTTACTGGCAAGGTGCCCTACCCACGTCCCGGAACTGTGAGTTCATACTCAAACCTCATTCCTTATGTAGCTCAACCCACTTTAATCGTTTATCTAGATCGGCACCAAATTCCATCGACCCCTACACAGTACCTACTCGGCTTGACAATTCCTACTGACACTTGAATTGAAAATCACTGCTTGTGGCCCATTGGTTAAGCTGATGTGTCAAGTTCATATATTTATGGCAAAAAAAAGTGGTCACACATGTCCACAGATTATGTACATGTCACGATTAATAAAATGGTGGCGTGCGCACGGGAAAGAGATTAATTTGAATGGCCACTATACAAGTTTTTTTTTAATCCTGCCACAGATTCACCCATCCACTTTGAAACATAGTATATAAACACAATTATTACCTTTTTTTTTTTTTTCTTCTCAATCTCAGTGTCCCAGCAGCACATATGGAAGCTACAGTTCTACAAGGGAATATCCCGATGATGTCATCTTCTTCAGCAGGACTCACCCGCTGCTGGAGGTTCAACTCATGTTTTATTTTGTGACCCTAATGTTAACTCCTTGTGTTTTGGTGCAAATACCTTTGAGGGAGATGACTTTGCGCAATCATTAGATAATGTGTTGAAGTTAAATCAAAATTTCTGCACTTGTGTAGGAAAATGTGTTGCCCTTGGGAGAGCGTCCTCTCCTTGTCAGAGTTGGTGTTCACTACAAGTTTAGCAAACTGCTGGTGGACAGAGTAGAAGCCGTGGACAGCACCTACGATGTCCTCTTCATCGGCACAGGTACACTGAGCCCGGTTCTTGAAATGTATCTTTTCCTTTTCAGAACAGCTTTTTGTAATGTTTCAAACGGGATGTTTTTTTTGCTGCAGACTCTGGCCTAGTTATGAAGGCCATCCATCTGCCCAGAGAACACGGACCAAGTCAGGAGGTAACCCTGGAGGAGCTGGAGGTCTTCCAGGTAGTTTACGTCATCTCATTTCTCTTTTTTTTTTTTTTTTTTGGTCATTTGAACTGCTTGTATTTTTGTTTTTGTTGCGCTGGCCTCGACCAAGTCCTGAGCTAACTGAAAGATGCTATTTTACCAAAAATGGTTGCAAGGCCATAAAATGTTAACTTGTGCAGGCTTTTGTTCACTAGCCACTCCAAGCTATGATGATATCAATTTTAAGTTCTGAATTTTTGGTCTGTATATTAACTACCTGACAAATTAACTAAACTAAGTAATCATTATTGTTTTGTGTTATCCTCACAGTATAAGTCACCAGTGACGGTGATGACGCTCTCTAAGAAAAAGGTAATAGATGCAACAAAAACATAATTTTCTTACGCAACCAATGAGACAGGCACATTATGACACTTCATCTGCGCACCTACAAGGACAGTTGCTATGGTTACTCGACCCCAGTCACAGCAGTTGTAAAGAGATGCCGCGTGCGCTGTCACTCACACAGAAATGTACATAATTAAAGCAGCTTGCGTTTCCTGCTATCAGGCCAAACGGTGATGTTTCCTTCTTCCCTCCATCCAGCAGTGGTTGTTTGTGGGCTCCAGGGAAGGGGTCTCCCAGCTTGGCTTGTACCAGTGTGAGCTGTACGGTGAAGCCTGCGCTGAGTGTTGCCTGGCCAGAGATCCATATTGCACGTGGGATGGACATGCCTGCAGCCCCTACATGCCCACTGTGCGCAGGTATGAGGTCTATTTCCAAGTTGGAGAAGCAAAGGAGAAACACATAAGGCTTGAATTGTGTAAAACAGCCCTGCTTTTTTGAAGCCTGGTTTCGATTACAACTGGACTCAGATCTCTCTGGTGAGCATTTTCCATTGCCACAGAACCTCTCCGCAAACTCATCCCCTGTTTTAATCATCCTTGCTCTTTGCCAAGTCCCAATCTAATAATGCAAGAGGGATGTGCTGGACAAATTGAGGCTCCTTGCAAGTTTCCTTCTCGCCTCATCTAATGTGACAGTCACACAGTTTCTATGCTCCAATCAACTCAGGCCGAGAGGAGAACGTTGTAATGCTTGGAACACACCAGTTATTCCCAACTTGACAACTTTTTTTTTCTTGCACCACCAATACATGAAAGATTAAACATCCTTGAAATATTTTGGTTGCTTCTATAGGCTACCATCATCTGGATCTTCAATATTTAGAGTAGTGGGTTTTACGCAGTAGGCTATGTCTGATGTCATCATGCAATCAGTGCAGTTCTGAGTCTTATTTGAATGAAAATTGAAATGATGTGAGATATGATTCGACATTCTGTTGGAAATCAGTAGGAACCCTGGGATTTCATTGACTGTTTGTTTTCTGCAGAAGGAACGCTCGACACCTGGGCGAGGATGAAGATCCATTAACTCAATGTGTCAGACAAGGAGGTAAAGGGTCTATTTTTGCCCGTGTTTTTATATACAATGTGTCTCATAACAGCCAAAGACGGAAATGAGAGATTTGCACAAAATTGCGTGGAAGTGGCAGGCACGGAACACCTGGTGCAATCACAAAAGCTGCGCTTCCATCTGGAGTTCCTTGCGAATGCTTGACACTAGACTGTTTTTTGAAGGACCTGGGTCAGCATATGTGTCTGACCCGAGCCCACGCTTGGGCCGGCAACTTTCTGAGTAGGCACGTGCACTAGCACTGGAGAATTGACCAGAATAAAAAAGAAACTTTGAGGAAGAAGGAAAGAATCTAGCACTTTACTCCTGTTTGTTTTTGTTTTATTTTTCATATTCGTATTTGCAACTAAAATGTAATAATTCACTTGCCACTATAGTCTCAGTTGTTGTCATGGCAATAGTGACAGGTCTGTCTTATTTAGACACCAAAACAATACTAAGTGACAGCTCATCATTTTTTCCATCTTTTCCTTGGTCTCTGTTAGCCGGGCTGCAGGTGGAGGCCGAGCAGAGGTTGATGATGGTTGCCGAGGGCAACAGCACCTACTTAGAGTGTCTTCCCCGATCCAGGCACGCTGCCGTCATATGGTACAAGCAAGCCGGAGAGAACAGCCCCGAACTAAACCAGGTACACATGTTCAGTTTAACTTGGAAAAATACAGTGAAAAGCGATATCATAACACGACTGGAGTTCAACCAACATTTTTTGGAAAAAGACTTCTCGGGAGCCAAAAGTGATAACACGTGAGAAGGAAAACGTGTGACGACGACCACACAAATGGAACTTATTGAAAAATGTGAACCAGGGAGCGTTAAGAGTGATAGGAACAGATTTGGAGAAGCAAGATATTCCCCATACGTGGTGTTTAAGCCTAAAATAAAACAGGTTCTGCCACGCACAGAATTTCTCCATTGCATCTGAAAATAAAATCCACATTTCTTAATTATATGCAAGCTCTCTTTCACAACATTTGCAAAGTTTTGCTATAATAAATGTTAAGCTAGCTCTCTGTTTCCAGCTCGTTTCTGGCAAACAATTATGGCAGTCCAATGTCATGTGACTTTGGCCAATGTTCCCTGCAGGTGATGTCAGGCGAGCAGGTGGTGATAATCGAGCGAGGCGTCCTCATCCGTCGGGCCGAGCTGTCTCACAGCGGTGTCTACCATTGCCAAGTGGAAGAGCACGGCTACCACTGGACCGCCGTCACCGTCCACCTGGCGGTCTGGAGCCCCTCGGCCGAGCGACTCATGACGTCCTGGTCCGCCTCCTCGCATCAACCTTGGTACGGCGACGCCATGACGCTGGTTCACCCGAGGAACCTGGGCCAGCACTGCCGCGCTCTGGGGTACCGCCCGCCTCGCAACCGCCACCGTGACACGGTGGTGCAGGGCGCTAAGGAGAAGGCGAGGGCCGAGAGGCACAAGCACGGTGGAGGACGGGGAGGAGGAGGTGGAGGAGGAGGAGGAGGAGGAGGGAGGTCAGCGGGTAGGAAGAGCAGGAGCAAGCCACAGCAAAGAACGCCGAGGAGCGCTTGAATATGTCGCAGAGCAAACGCTACACGTGCATGTCCACACACACATCTTGTTCAGGGTGGGCCGGAATTCATGACTCTTGGGGTCTCCAACGCTACCTGTTTTGTCAAAGAACTAGTTCAAACAAAGTCTTTCTAGTGGGCTGTAAGTTATGCACATTACTCAGCATACTTCAATAAGGTCCGTTTAAGAAACCACATCACACATTTAAAACATTTGTTAAAGCTTTACCCATTCCAAATCGTATTATTTTATTTTTGTATGAAATTATTCAACATTAAATACGTTTTGGCAAACATCAGTGAAATGATAAAATAAGCAAAGGGAGAAACACATCAGTCATGAATTCTAGCCACGCTGTACGTTTAAGATATTTGCATGCACTTGCCATCTTAAAAAACAACAACTTTTTATTACACTTTAGTGACTGATGAACATTCAAAGTGACAAAATGACTGTGTTTGAACTCAAGAAGTAATCAGATGGAATACTTCACGGAATGAAGAATCAGCTGCGTATCCACGTTTCACTCTGACTGAATAGGAGTCTTGTTCATAAAGTAAATATTCCACATGTACAAAAAAAAGTTTGGGCCCCCAGGATCTGTTTTTGTGCATGTTGCCAACTACAAACACAACTTTCCACACTTGTTTATGGCAGTGACAATCATCATGGAAATCCATATTTAGCATTCTCAATCAAACTTCTCACAAAAAAAGTGAAATTTCACGATAAATCTAAAATGCGTTATAACATTCACAGGTAAACTCATTTTGACCTTACATTTTGACATCATGAGACCGAGATGACTCAAACAATTGACCAACAGTTTCTCGCTGACAATTGCAAGGCTTCAAACAGACCCTCGAGGGAAAGTAGCCGCAGAGGCAGCAGGAGACACAGAAAAGCACTGAAATGGATGGACGACGTTGAAATTGTATTGCACCATTCATGGCTCAAACACCCTTTGGGAATTCTGCCATTCGAGTTGTACAGAAAGCAATGAAACAATGAACAGTTGGACATGTGTCTTCAAAAGTTCATAGATGGTCATATTGAATTTACTCGTGAAGGTTATAGTACATTTTAGATTCACCCTGGAATTTTACCTTAAACCTGAATATCCCTAACTTTTTGGAAGTAGTGTGTTCAAACAGTCACACTGAGCAACACTGCTTCTGACAGATTTTCTTGTTCTTTTCAAATCGAACTGAACTAATGTGGATGGTTGATATTGCATCATAAATGATAGATCCAGAAGGTAAACACTGTACATTTCAAATATTTAGTTTGATTACACTCAGATTAAAGACATACCTTCACTTTAGAATGACTGCAAAGGAGCAACCATTCATCTAAGGGAGAAAACACAGGTAGAAAGGTTTGCCGTGCTGAGGGCTAAAAACACAACCTGGGTCATGTCATTTAAAATGTGCAAGTTAACAGAAAATGGCACTGAGGAGTTGAGTTGTTTGGAGAAGTTGTGACAGTATACTGGGGAGTGATTGAAGTCATAAAAAATTGAGCTCTTCCTTGCTCAAGGGCTCCCCCTACAGCTATGAAGTGTCTTTAACTTTTGGATGCCTCATTGGTGAAAACAAAAATGAAACAGACTAACATGCATTTGCTAATAGAACACGTGAGATGTCTAAGCTGGTACAAAAAGCACTGGTGGAGCTAGAGGAGGGGACATTGGGGCACTGACCCCCCCACCCCCAAAATATGATTGGACCCCTCAGGTTCCAGGCCTGACTTTTGGGTATTTTCTGATTTTTCAGAATTTTTTCCCATCATTCCACCTGTGCCCTGTAGGGAACATTTAAGGCAACTTTAGGTTTGTAAAATATATTTTGTTGTTTTTCTGTGGACCGCACAAAGGGAAAACAATCCAAGCTCCACCGGTGTCCAAAAGAACCATGTGATCCTTATAGTCGTGATATTTTGCTTAAAAATGTTATTTGAAGGAGGAAATGTCGCAGTGGAGCTTCTATAGTCAAACACAATCCGTTCTGGACGATGGGTAACTTCCAATTTGAGGACTTCTATCAAATACGTTTCCCCATTAGTAATAAGGAAGATAATCATTTCCCGGTCTATCACCATTGTAAAACGGCTACCTGTAGAATTTTTTTTTTGAACATACAGTATTAATATTCTTAAAAGTATAAAATAAGCACAGAATGTAAAAACAGTCATTTGTGTGACAAACGTGCAGAGTGAGATTTCTGCGTGTGCTTGGGAGGCGATTCGCTTCATGGAATGCAACTCACTGATGTACATTTCTTTCTTCTGTATTATCCACGTTGCTGGAGTGTACTGAACAGCCAGGTTTGTTTTTCTCACGGGTACTGTTCTGTGGTGGTCACAAAAAGACAAAGAAAAAGCAACTCAATTGTGGAGTAGTACTCAAGACCCTCAACTGAGCCTTTATTTCCTCGAAAATGTTGGTTGGAGGTTTCACAATATACAGTATCTCTAGTTTTGAGGGACTTTCCTTAAGATGCTCACACACTAATTGATGACTAATTGATTGACACAATCTGGGTGATGAATTCTTGTAGATAACCTCATCTCACAGGGATCCAAACTAGTATTTAGATCATGTATTGGTGAGTCTGTTGTCAATTTTAACATGGACAGTAAAAGAAGTTGCGTCGCAAAAAGACTTTGGGCAGGGTTCAATCCAACTTGGATGAGTGGACTTTCTGAGGACTCTGTACAGATTGTGCATGTTTTTCATTTCGTTTTGTGTCTGACACATTTTGGAGCCAGCCGGGCAGATGAGGAACAAATAGCCGGTGTTCCAATGTACATTCTGTAAAATAAAGCAAGCCTTGTGATGGAACCTCGCGGTCAAAAATGACATCACAGACTGTGGCAGTTTTCTCAATTTTAAATATTAGACCAACAAAAGTGGTTCACATGATTTTTGTCTCAGTGTATTTATTTCCCTCAAAAGTTGTGTGCTCACTTTTTTAAAAACTGCTTCCAGCCATTAATCGACTGGAAACATATTCATCACATAACTACTGTGTGTTACTGTGTAAAAGCCGAAAGACTTTTTTTTTTTTAACTTGTTGATTCTACAGGCAGATTGCAGTAATTTGACCTTTCTTCGAACATTTGGTTAGTTGATTAATAACTAGCTACATTTGAAACACCAGTTAATGTAGTTGTGCATTTGAAAGCACTAAACATGTCGTGCAAAAGTGAATAGATTCATTTTGTCTCATTTTCAAACACAGGTGATGTCTAAAGGAACCACATTTGGTTACACCACAGGCCACACTGCGAGGCAATATAACCAGCCGAGTTAGAATTAGTTTGAAATGTGAAAGAAATGTACTGCTTTTGGCTGACTATGGTGTTTCCCGTCATCCAACTTCAGCTGGCGTAGGTTCCAGCTCACCCACGACGCTAATGAGGACAAGCGGCTTTCCAAAGGGATTGATTAAGAGGGTGAACAACAAATTGCTTTTAAACTGTAAGTAAGCAGCGCAAGACTACGTTTTGCATTCTGGGGCAGGATGTTCTTGTGAATGTACTGCATGTTTGCAAAGTCATCAAATTGAACATAGAGGTAGAAAAGACCAAATAAAAATCAAATAAATTCACTGAGTCTGACCAAACAGTCCTCAGACTGTGTTTTGTTTTTTTAGCACTATTGTCACATGCAAGCACAGGGTGCCTCTACTGAAGTGAATGGATGAGAAGAGAAACATTGGCGCTGCAGCTCTTTAAAAGAGCTTTTGTGTATGATGACATGTGAATGTTGAAAGTGTCAAAAATGAGAAAGGCCATGTGAGCCATGTTGTATAAATGAGAATGTGATCAAACGCTTGCACACAGAAGACACATGTCAACCGTCTACAGCAGGGGTCAGGCAAGTATGACCCGTAGGCCACACACAGCTTTCCCAGTTCTTAATCCGTCCCACCAAGTATTTGCATTAGTCCTGTCGTATTTGTTCTTTTATTTTAATGATTTATACTCAAATATAGTTAAGTTAAATAAAACTGCAGTATTTTTTGTTTACCTATCAATGTATCTGCTAAAATATACATATATATATATCTGCTTAGTTGATTCATTGTTGTTGAATTAGTATAAATTACAAGATTATATAGAAGACTATATTTTTTGTATAAATAACAATATTTCGGAATCCTATTTTGCATATTGAAAGACACATTACGAACATCTTTGTTTTCAGGGGGGTTAGCGGCTGGAATGGATTAATGTCATTTCCATTCATTTCTATTAGGAGAGATGATTTGAGATGAGTATTGTATGACTTTAATGGCATCTCAAGCTGATCTCACTTGCAAGGCAAATGTTTCCAAGTGTTTTGAGGTATTCCCAAAAGCTGCTGGTTGATCAGATTGGCCTCTAAGCGAGTTTCCTTTTTTTTCGAGGGGCAACTGTGAAAACGATTGAGCGGACCTATTGGAGTGATGTAATTGTGTTTGGTTAATTGTCGCGGCCTTTGAGGCTTGTCACAGGACTGGAAAGGGAGCAAATGGGATCAAGTGGTCGCTCTCCCGTTGACATCGAGCCAACGACAAAGAGGGAGCAGCTGGGCTACATTACACTCCTTCTTGTTCCCCTTTCAAAAGGTGACGTCCTTCTCCTCCTCCTTTCCCTTCTCGTCTTCCCTGAGCAGCCGCAGCGGCGGTCCGTCCGTTCACGTACACCGACTTTCCACTCACTTAAATGATGTCAAGCACCATTTCATTAGAGGGCTCACAGTGCACAGGCAAGTCAGTGTGATTTATGATGTGCACACATGTAACCTATTGCAAAGAGATGATGAAAATGATGAAGGCACCACTTTTCTCGGTTGTCGCTTATTAAGTCACAAAGGGGGTTTTGTGCTTTTTATTCATGCCATTTATTTTACTGCCAGCACAAGTCTTTTCATATCTCTTATGTAATGTGATGTGTGTCTGTGTGTGCATATTTAACCCTGTTAAATGTCTAATTGACAAGTTTTAAAGGGGATAAATGATGTATAAGTGACTTTTTTATTGTGTAGCACTGTGCGTTAGTGCTGAGTATGTCTGCCTCGCAGTTGTGAGGTTGGGGGGTTTGGACCTTGGCTCATGCATCCCACCTCTTGCCTAAATTTTGCAGGGATCAGTTCCAGCTGAACTGTGGGTGGACTAGCACGATAGAATACGGATGGTTGGACATTTTAATAGCTAGTTTTTCCTGTCCATGATTTGACCAGGTAAGCTTGGTGAAGATCTGACATTTTCAAGTGAGAGAGTCCTACACAGAAGCTGTCACGTCAAAGCCGAGAGGCAAATTGAGTTGCAGCGTTAGCGTAGATTAGTATTAGCTCGCAGTATACAAGTTGTCTATGTGGGGCCAGGGAGTTTACATGCAACACATGCACAGAGCCAAACACAAAGTAAAAAGGGCAATTTGGTGGCTTGTTGTTGAAGTGGTGCATTTATTAGTGAAAACAAAATAATAGCTTTATGTTTTTTACTGTATGGAATGATGGTTATATTAATTTGCAGTCTTGACGAGAAGATGGGACCACCTCTCGGGATGGAGTATCTGATTCTCAGAAGTCTCCAGTAGCACCACAAGTTGCTGCTTCTGGTTTGATTATTGTTTTTTTGAAGCAGTCAAAATTTGCAGTAATTCGCAATGAATTTGGAAAATGTAGAAAAACATTGGCTCTGGTCGTCGTAATTAAAGGCCTTTTTTGTATTTGCAGGAGACAGAACTTCCCCCACAAAACCAAATAGTGAAAGAATGTGAAATTGTCACAAAACGTGCAATAGGCCACCTCCTGGACCCATGAGCACGTTTGCCAAAGAAATAAACCAGGAGGGTCATTAAAGGACTATAACAAAGGTATGAGGCCACCTTAGAAGACTGAATCCATTTGGTAACCTTGCAAATACTGCCACACAGTGGTCAAAGTTTATTACATGCGAAGAGCTCACCTCAATAGGTACCTTTCCATCCATCCATCCATCCATCCATCCATCCATCCATCCATCCATCCATCCATCCATCCATCCATCCATCCATCCATCCATCCATCCATCCATCCATCCATCCATTTGTTTGAATTTGGTAAAAAAGTAATACTTTTTTTATAATACAAAATTACATATATTATGTTAATTAGTTAGCATTGAATTTTGTTTTACTACTTAAAATAAATACATTAATTATTTACAAATTATTAATGAATATAATAAAATACCAAAGAAGTCATAATAAAGGGGAGAAATTAATGAATACTTGGTTTTTCCATTTATAATTCCGTTTTTTAATTTTTACTATATTCCCATAACATAAAGAAGAAAAAAGAAAAGGAAAAAATACATGCGGAACAATTTATTTTCGTTCAAGGCGGAACCCAAACCGTTGCTCTTTGCAGGGAAGGAGTTTCCGAACGGACCTTTTAGATGCTCTGTTTCATGACAGCGTAAACAACCATAGTGATCGTTTACATCATCGAATTAAGTGCCGAATTGGTATGAAAACAAATATGACTATTTGTATATAGATTCCATAGAATGCACCTTTAACGCAGCTGCATGCAATCGTCATTGTCTTTTGAGAGGCCTATAGCCGGTCGATGCTAAGATGCTAAATGTCATTAAATGAAGCAACTCTCCATGTATTTACAGACAGCTAACAGGGCGGCCAAATAGCAGCATTTTCAATATCAGCATTTCAGTTTCCCTCTTAATGCGATTTCGTTTACAGTGGTTTGTGTTTCACCATTTCCTTAAACGACGAGGCGACTTCGCCACGACATAGATTATCATATGATAAGATGTCATGTGATTTCATGCTAGTGCTAATAAAGTTGAATTTGATCTAGGCTACTACTTAGCTAAACGACAGTCATAAAGCTGGAGCCAGATGCATAGGAGGCTTTGATAAGCCCTTTAACAGACGGCGATGCGCAGTTTTGATGACTACATAGTCACATTCAGTTTTGTATACTGTCGTTGACTTGAACTATGTTACTTGTGATTTAGGCTGAAGGGGGGGTCCTGAGTTTACAACCAAGTTCCGTTCCCACAGCAGCGACGTACGGTAATTTGTAAGTACTGTACCGTAGTCCAGTGTTCCCTATGCACTTTAGGAAAAGCTCTCATCCCACAAACCAAAATTTGCATTATTGCAAAATGGGGGTCTTTTTCATTGTCACTGTTGCACCCTTAGAGAATCACTGATTTAGGAATGAAAAGATTGATTAAAAGAAGATTAGAAGTTTGATTAAAAACAAACTAATGTAACATGTTCTCTCTTCTCCAGCGGGTGGAGGGATGAGTCGCTCCCCTGTGATTGACACAGAGGTGCCAGAAATGGCAAATGGGGTAGCGACACCTCCCTCCTCGGAAAACACTCCTCGTGTCGCAGACTCGTTGAATTGTGTGCGGCGTAAGGAGAACTTTCCAGAAGAGGGGTCAGAGGATGCCTCCCACGGACACACAGAAAACCACGTGGGTGCAGAAATCGGAGTTCATGAGCGGCGTTGTTTGGACACAGAAATGGGTCATTATTCTCCACATTCATCTCATGAGATGGACCTCTCCCCCTCTGAGGACACACGCACTGCACACACCGACGACAATGTCGTCTGTCCTGCGGGCTTGGGCGCTATGTGGCCTCTGCGGCAGGACCGCTCAGGGAAAGCACTGTCCGAACATTCGTCTTGGAGAGGACATCCGATCGCCACAGACATGGACAGTGGAGAGGAGGGGAAAGAGAAACAGGATGAGGAGGAGGATGAGAAGAATGACAAGAAATGGCGCAATGAGTCCACGGGAGAGAGAAAGGAGCTCGAGGTGAGGTTTTCGGCGGCTATTTTTGTTTAAATGTGTGTAACTGACATGCTAATTAAAGTCCTCTCTGCTTCCTTGATTCCCCTCTGCACATACGTTCTAGTCGTTACGTCACTACTCTTCCTCAGCACCAGGTCCCAGCACCTCCTCCCCACCGCCACCTCCTCTTCTCCCCTCCGACGACACCCCCTGCCCCCCTCACGTCATGGCCCAGGTGTGGGTCCGCAACGTTCGAGGGATGCAGGACAGCAAGAGCCTGGATGAGATCAGCCAAGCGTGTGGAGGTACAAGCAGGATTTTTAAACATCTACTAAGGGCTTCCACTTTTAAACCTAATATGTCGGTCACTCCTCATTAGGTGGAGCAGGGGCCCGGGGGGCAGGCAGAGGCGGCCAATCCGAGGGTCGACGGGCAACCATCTCCTCAGCCCTGGAGCTGGAGGGCACAGTCAGCCATGAGGGAGACCTCACCAATTTCATTACCAAGAACCTGGAGCAGAAGATCAAGATGAGCTCAAAGCCCAGTCTGGACTGCAGTGACTGTGAGTATAAAGTGGAACAAAGACATTTGTTTCTCCGTTATGTGTTTATCTGGAAAGCCTTTGCAGCTTTGGGGGATATAAGTAGTCAAATGCCAGACTATGTGATACATATAAAATGAGAAATGATTTCCAAACTTGTCACCATTATCGTGACCTAACCTGCACAACTCTTTTTTATTTTATTTTATCTTTTACAGTGGGAAAGTAAAATAAATCAGAGAAAATGTGTTTGGCAAAGAGTGACAACACAGACATGAGAGTATTAATCGACTCGGTTGTCGTGGAATCAACAAAAACCTAACACCATATTTTAAAGTGAAACCACTGAACCGCTGATTTAAAATTTTAAAGTCGTTCCAGTGCGCAATATTACGCCCTTTATCATCTTAGGCACTCAAAATGAAATGACGGCAACAGAATTTTTTTCTACGGATAGGTTGTCACATTATGGACAGCGTGGAACTCGATTAATCAGTGTTCGCCGCTAGGTGGTGATTGGACTCTCAACTACTACGTGTCAGAATGTAAAGAGACTCCAAATGTCCTTTGGGAAAGTACAATTGTGCTAGACTACAGAAGACGATAAAAAAAAAAAAAAAAACTAAGTCAATTTAATAATTGTAAAATGTCATTTTCACTGATAGGAAAACAGATATCGTCTGTCATCTGAAATTAAAAGAAAATCTGATCTCGGTTTCTCCTTCTAATTTCTGAAATGTGAATTTCTCGGCAGCGGATTGTTCAGGTCCCATCTACCGTAGCCGAGGGTTGTCACGACGACCGGCAGATATTCCGCCCATTGATCCGAGCGTCCTTGTTGACCTGCAGAAGCACACTCAAGAAGTGGCACGGAGTGTGGAAGTGATGATGCGCAGCCTCAATGGAACCATCCAGAATGTAAGGCTTGACGACCTGTGAACATGTTGTTCATTTCCTCCGCCATGATTGGTTTTACCGAATGATGTCTTCCTTGTCCCCGCATCTCTGAGCAGATGACGGCTCTGAGCGTGGGCTACATTCAGACATACAGAGACTCAGTGGACAGCCTGGGGGAGTCTGTGGACATGAGTATTAAGGTGATCGGCCGTATTCTGACAAGACCAACATCACCGTTCCCATATGCAAAAATCTAATTGTGTTTGACAAAGTCCCGCTTCATGTTCCCCACAGGGCATGTACACACTGATGGCGCGTTGTGAGGAGTTGGACCGCTCCATGCGGCCCATCGGCATCCTGGCAGCGCAGATACGAGACATCAAGAGGACCTTGGACGCGCTGGAGGCCATCTGCAAGTAACTCCAGCCACCGTTTGTGCCCTGACACCAAGCATACCCCGGGGGTTCCACCTTCCTGCGCTCTTTACTACTGGGGTCATCTTTGCGGAGTACCAGGCATGCTGGATTATTTGGACCTTGCTCGTTATTTAACGATAATCACGTTTGTGTATCGAACCTGAGACTTTTGAAAAGGAGGAAACGTATCCGTCCAGTCAGCTTTGTTCAGGTTGCACTAACCTCTCCTTCTCACATGGAGGGGGGGTGATGTTTGTCACTTTTGCAAGGACAGTCATTTTTATTTTCTTTGGGCTGGGAAGATTCAAACAAAGTCTATTTTTAAAAAATTGCAATAAAGGCACCCGTATCCTTCACTGCAGGCCAAACGGGGGAAGGTGAGCATCACGGAAAGCTGCTTGTATTTATTTTTATTTATTTGGTTATTATGTTGCAAACTTGTGTCTTGGAGATGCCAAAGCGCCATTTAGCAGACATGGGCCATGTTTCTTGATTGCTAGTCAAAGGGTAAATGAAAGCTAGTGATTGATCAAAGTCAAAGTCTGCTTTATTGTCAATGTCTTCTTTCTTTTCTTTCTTGATGTTTCACTGCCCACGATATCACACTTTTTGTTAAACTGGTAACCTTAAGACTCGTCACAGGTGGCTGCCTGGGCAATACTTGTTTGTATTTTGTCAGCCAATGACAGACACAATTACAGCTTTGGAGTTAATGCCATTATAACTGTCCAGTACAGGCAATTCTGTGATGTTTATTTTGTTATTTTTATGACTATGATACTAAGCCACTGCAGTGTCCACCCAATAAACCACTAAAACAAATTGATTCACTTGCAGATTAATTGATAACAAAATGCGCCTTTTGGACCGTGCAAATGAAATGTTAAAAAAAAAAAAAAAAAAAAAAAGGAATCTCTGCTGCTTCCGTTTGGTTGCAAAGTCACCAGTTTCCTATCATGGAGCATCATATATTGTATATCACATTTCACTCAATAAATTCACTTTGGTTGTTGACTCACATTTGATGTGACGTTTCCATTCAGCTGATGGGGTTTCATCATTCAACACATTTTTAGAAGTGTGGAGAAGGATTTTGGACAACTGACACACACATTGGCCAGAAATTGACATTAAAAATGGCTTTGAAGAAAGGTGCATGCACAAACCATCATTTCTAGTCAGGTGGAAATCTAAAGTCAAAAGGTTCAGAGGTTGTACAAATTAGAATTTGGCCATAGTAGAGAAGATACATTTGTATGCAAAGCTGCAGGAAAAATCTTTAAAAATTTCATACAAAATGTGTGAAGAAGTTGCGAATGATGAAAAAAAAAAAATGGAAAATGGGATGTGTACATCCCATCTTTGTGATTTGTAACAAACTTAGATACTCGTCTGTTTTAAGTTTAATATTAACATAACTTATTTTTACAGTATGGAACATTACATAAAAAAACATTTTCATCAAAGCCTAATCGTGCTGGCATCAGCTGTACAATAAGCGTGGGCCACTCACCAAATTTATATTCACCCTGCCTTGTGATGACCTAGGTGATAATGTGGCGGCCGGCCGGCTTCGGCGTGTCCCAAACCTGATTGGGTGAGGTTGATGCAGAATTGACCCACTACCACTGGAGAGCGTCAACGAGCTTAGTATAGTATTGTATTCTTCAGGGCGTTGTTATTGAGCAAGATCAGAGACATTCAAAGTACATTTGACTCGAGATATGTCCCAGTTGTGCCTCAAGTGGGGTAAATTCGGGTTTCCTGGGTACCAAGTGGTTATGGGTTTCATCTGGTTTTGTTCCTGGGCACACCTGTGTTAGCCCACATTGTCTTATATATGGACTAGAAGTGGGCAAAGGTACTGGGTTCCTTATCGACCACATTTCGGATTTGTGGGCATGGGGTCGAGCTGGGTAAACGTGGTGGGTGCAATAAAGGTTGGGCCAGGTGGGCATGGGTTAGGGTTAGGGTTTGCCTGGGCGACACACCTGGCACCTAGTCCAAATCAGAAGCTATTTAAGGGCAGTTTCAGCAATGAGCTGGTGTCAAATGTTTGCATCGCTTGTTTCCATGTGCCTTGTAGTTTTTGAGCGCATGCTCTTTGTATGTTCCATGTGCTTGTGGAGTTTGTTTCTTCTTCTTGCCACCGTAAGTACATGTGACTCTTTGGAATTGTTTGTCTTGTCGTAATTCCTCAAGATATCATTTTGTCCGTCTGTCTAACCTTCTGCACATCCTCGCCATTGGTTATTTTTTGCATTTGTTTTCATGCACCCTAGTTTAATAAAAGTATTTTCCAAATTGGATCAAGTCTTCTGTCACCTGGCATTGCCGTTGTCCTCGCACGACTACATCAAAGCCACCAAAATTACTTGGAGCCCTAAATGGGCAAACACAAATGGGGCCTACATGGGTTGCATATAATTTGTCCAGCAGGAACCCACACAAGGAGCATTCAGATCCTCAGTTCAAGCCCATATAGTCAAATACACATGGGGCCTAGGTGGGACGGACATAATATTCCCCATTTGGAAACTACCTAAGACCCAGTTGGAAACCCACATAAGGTAGATACTTTTTTTGTTAAGCTATTGCATGTTCACATTTGGTAGTTTAATTCCTAATTATTCATCTCTACATTTGTTTTGTTTTTTTAAGAAAACATTTCACCATTTCGTTTTATGTACCAGTGTTTATATACTTATTTATTGTTCTAGGGTATCATAAAATACGAAAAGGAATCCAAATGTTTATTTTTGTTACTTTACCTACTTAAACGCTTAACTAATATGCAATCGTCCACTTTGTGTTTTTCATATGAATTTTCTATTTGTAGTGTACTATTTATTTCAATTGATTATATTATCCCTTGAGAGGAAGTAGCAAATAAAAAAATAATTTTCAGAAATAGAAGCCCTGATTTAAATGTTTCTTAAGGCCCAATAGGCATATGTTAGCTCTGATGATAACAGGCACCTTGCAAAATATACACCCATGTAAATTCCTATGAGATTGAATGATTCAACCTTTAATTTTAAACACTGCAGATTACATAAATTGATAACAAAGAACTTATTCAAGATTTGGTTGGTTTGGAATCAGTTTTATTGGCAGTGGTATGATGTCTTTTTTGTTAAGGTTGCTCATCAACCAGCTTTCCACCAGTACAGTACCACAACTGGAAAAAAGTGACAAGTGCTACAGTATCACTGTGCATTGGCACATCCTCAGAAAGTTTTGTACAGACTTGCATGATATGTCTGCTGTCCTGATTAAAGGCACATCTGTTTAATCCTCATAACTGAAGTTTGCTTCAGTTCACAAAAAACAAGCAGTCACCAGCAACAACAAAACATTGAAAGTGTTTGAAGCCAACGGTGCCGCAGCGCTTCCACTCGGCTCCATCGGTGCCGCAGCGCTTCCACTCGGCTCCATCGGTGCCGAAGCGCTTCCACTCGGCTCCATCGTGGAGGCACCTTTTGTTATGGAATCTGTTGTAAAGGTTGCTGCAGTCCCTCCGAGCTCTCTGGAAATTTGCTCAAGTGTCCCACTGACAGAGGCTCCATCTTTAGGGGATTGATCTGAGACGTCCCCATCTGTAGTCTTGTACCACTGACACTGGAAGTCTTTCTTCCACATCTCAGCTGGGTCCGGTTCAGCTGCCTTAAAGTCTGGATCGGGCTCGTCTGTGGCTTTGGCTGCTTCCGCCTGCCGGTAGAAAATGTTTAGTGGCGGGACTATAATTCAGTACTTGAAAATGAAAATATTTGCCATCCATCCTTTTTCTATTCTGCTTATTGTCATTAGTGTGAGCCGGAGTCGCTCTGCTCATCCACCCTGGACTGGCTGCTGGCTAATCGCAAGGGACATACAGCATAGTCCAGGACTGCGATCTGGTCCAGTCCTCGAGAGTCCTCATCCAGCCTGTTTTATATTTCCTTCCACCAACACACCTAATTGAAATGATCAGAACTATTACCAAGCTTCTGCAAAGATTTCTGGTGATCTGATCACGTGGCGTGTTGAAGTAGGAAAACATCTAAAACAGGTTGGATAGAAATCTCAAGGACCAGACTTGGGCACCCCAGGTATAGACAAATGTTCACATTCATACCTTATGTGGAGAATTTAGAAACTGAAATGAACCTAACATGCATGTTTTACGAATCTGGAAGGAGGCTGAAAGAAACTGGAGTATGCATAGAAAAACAGGAAAGAGGATGGGAATTTGGTTCCCTCGGAAAAAAATGTGAACAGGTGTGGGTGCACTACATCCACATGTCAAGCCAGCTAGCACGACTTTCATCCTAGAATTTGATTTACATTTAAAACGGGCTTGTCCGTTTTCATTAATGGCTCAATGAGGCCTCGATAAGGACATCATTATCATCATGCACCAAATGCCTTCTACAGTATGTGTAACACCTGCAACGACTGCAACAATCATCAATCACTGTTTCTGACACCTTCTCTATCACGTCAGGGGGCGGTGGAAGGTGGAGGTAGGCGGAGCTGTTTGGATTCTGACGGACGCATCTGCCTTTTCCTTCACAAAGGGAGGCTGAGCAGAGGCCGGTTGCTGTGGTTACGTTGAGAGAGTAAGGTCCCAAGAGCTTGCGGACAAACTCTGCCAGGTCTTGACATTCTCTCTGCATATAGACACACAAACACATTGAAATTGATTTGAATGAGAACCTTTTCCCCTTTTGTATTATTTCCTTGAAGAGATGTCAGTTTCAATTGAAAAATAACAAACACTACAAGATCCCTCTTGGTATTGACAATAGACAAAGAAGCTGCAGTCAACATGGATCAGTAAAGTTTTTGGGGGGTTTTTCAGTCCACCACCAGTCACTGATAATGTTTATTTGAAAATGAAGTCAAAAATCATGAAGGTGGGATATTTTATTTTTGTTTTATATTTTATTATCTTCAAAATGGCATTTTGTTTCCCAACGGGCCAATACAGGATGCATTATCAAATTATATCAGGTATAAATAAATAAATAAATAAATAAATAATGCACCCATAGACACATTTATTAATTGTCAAATACATTTTGTCGGCTATTATTTGCAACTGTACTATTTATTGATTTTTGAATGATAGTCACATTTTACTTCTGCTCTCCATTAATCCAGCTCTCTATGTTTTTCCTTTTCCATGCAATCACTACTGACTGAGACAATGTCTTACATCGGTCCTGGTCTCACTTCTCTGCCAGATGACCACCCCGGCTGTTCCCATGGCAGCGCTTTCCCCAATGCTGCTGACCAGGTCTGCCTGAAGGAGGACAAGGTGCAAAGACACTGAAAATGTTTCCCGTATTGGATTGCCAGCAACATTCTTTACACTAAGACTTTTTGTGCACTTCCTGAAATATCCTTTTGTCATGTTATAATAGTGCCTCGGTGGCATCTTGTGGTCTTTTGTCATCAAGCAACTATGCTGAAGTGAGGGGAGGAGCTTCTTTTCGACAGGCCAAAGCAGTGGCTAATAGAAAAGCTGTGCGTCGTTACCATGTTGTGGCATGTCATCGTTCTAATTTCCTTCTTATTGACCTCGTATGATGCATCCCTGCCTTAAAAACCTCTTTTCAGACCTATGAATTCGGAACATTGAAGCACTCGGCCTCTGTCATCATGTGAGTCCAAATCGCACATGTATCCCACCTGAGAAAGGAACGTGTTGGTCGAGGCGTACACACTGTTGACCAGTGGAAACACGGGAAGATCGAACGATACTCCAGCCAGAGAGGAAACTCGTAGCGCCTCCTGGATTTGACTGGTCAAATAAAGCTTCCCTCCGGATGTTCCACCCTGTACAAAAAGTGGTCAGGCTGATACATTTGTACAAAAACCAGAAGCAATACATGATCATGAATCTTGAGGATATGACCTGACATATTTGGACAAAGTTGGAATCAAAACAAAGTCCTGATGTGTTGAAAATAAGCTTGTGTAAATATGCACAGTGCAGCAAAGCTTCTGGCAAGCCAAAAATACTGGTGTCCTTCTCTTGTCTTGTTTACACTTGTTTGACACCTTCATTTCCTGTACAGAAGATGAACCATTGATGGTGCGCTTTCCTAAAAAGAAAACATTCCATCTGTTGTTGATAAAACATCAGCAATTTGTTTTACATTTGGCTCCTTTGTTGCAGCAGATGCGAACCCACCTGTGAAATGTGCATACTGAACACTGATCTATGGCTTACTCGTGCATACTTAATACTTTGCTGAACGAAGATGCGGCCCGTGATGAAAACAAGGCTGACACCGCTCACCTTTGTGGTAAATATCAACAGGAAAATCAAATCAAAACATTGAAATTTTTGAGCCCAAAGGCTTCACCCACCTGCAGCTTCTCCAGGGTGAGAAGAGGGTAAAGGGCGGAGCATCGCTTCCACAGCCAGAGAAGCTCATCATTGAGGGTCTTTTCAGCAGGGGGGCACTGGCCGCTGTAGTTGGCTAACGCGGTTTGGGCCGAATCGCCATTGTAGCAGCTCGGGTAAGGGGAGACGCCCCACAATGCTTTGGGTCGCAGCCGTCTGATTTCTCTCAGGGTTTCCATCATTACTGACTGGGCTGCTGCCTCAAAGTCCACCTGGCACAAGGGCATAGAATTACTTTAGGTCATATTTGGCCGTCCTTTTTATTTTTTTAACCAAATTTTGTATTGGCCGATCGCTGTCAAAAATGTTCTATATTGTGAGTAGGCGGCATCTTGTATTTCTGTTTTGTATTTAACAATAAAGAAAAGCCTTGACACAATTTTTAGGCAGTGGTTTTGTGAGACCCACTATGCAGTTGTGAAAAACCTCTGAGGTGAGTCGACCCATTAAAAAAAGCCCCAAGCATATAATCCATAAATGTTCATAATGTAATCCTGGTTTGTACGATTGTTGCATCATATTTTTATTAAACTTTTTTATTTAACGTGCCACTTTAGTTGAAATGTTCCCATTATGGACTTATACAACTTTCTTATATTAAAATGAATTTTTGTATTGCCTTGAGCACACTGGAACATGTTGTTCCGAAGGAGGCCATCAATAATGACTTGTCTGACAACAGTACATGTTTCTATTGTGTGATGATCCATTAGAGTTGCATCTGGACTCAGAGGGAGGTCCGCAACAATTTCTTTACTCTTTTATGTTTCAGCTGGCGAACCCTGTTCAAAAGGTTTTTGATGCATTTAGGTGTTTTAGTTTCCATCCTTGTAATACTACAGTGTCCCTAAATCTCATACATTTGTATACAAGCTAAATGTCCTCAAAAAGGACTTGCTATACATTTTCAGTATTTATATAACAATGTCCAGTTCATAATAGATTCACTCTTACAACATAGTTAGTACATGGTGAAAAAGTAACAATATCTTTTGGTCTGAACTTTTCTTGATTTCCTCTGTTCCAATGACCTCACGTTTAATTCTGCCTCACCAAGTGGAGATCATCAGATAACGGGATCAGTTTGGATTACTCTGCAAGGTGCCGGCAGCACAGAATGATAGACTTTTCTCTAAATAACCACAGTGGGTGGACTTGATATACGTACATGTAACAGTGGATATAATAATCAGTTTCAGTATGTAATAAATGACTGCTTTTCCAACATGTGAATGGTTTTGACAATATTCAACATGATCTCTGCCATACCCTCCTCAACGGGGCTCATGAAAGAAATAATATAGTAATTAGAAAATTAAACGTTGCATATTTGTCATACATTTAATTATTAAGTTGCCCCAAAATAAATAAATAAATAAATAAATAAATAAATAAATAAATAAATAAATAACCATGCAAGCACAGAATTAACAGAGCCAAGATTGAAATTCGGTAATTGTTATCAGTGCACTTGATTTAAAAAAGTAAACAGAATGGCTGATTGTCATTGTCACGTCAACTGACAGGCACCAATCATGCATTCAAGGGAGTGGCTGGTGGTGTAGGGGTACACTCGCTTGTCTTGTGTGCCGACACCGTGAGTTCGATCCCCACATATGACGGTGTGAATGTGTGTGAGTGATGATGTGAATGTGTGTGTGAGTGACCAAAAAAAAAGATCATGCATTCAAGTTATCCACTCCAAACCTGCAGGGGGCAGATAAAAAACAGCCACGCCACAATTCACCAAACTTTCTGTCAGATGCCAGGGATGGCCAAATTGCCTGCAGACCAGCATGTGAGTTGGGGGAACAAACAGTGAAAGAAAAAAAATCTTAAACAAAGAAAGCAAAGAAAAAAACCCCAAAGAGACTCCTCAGTTTCTGGTCACACACAAGTGGTAAGAAATGGACTTGAATGCTATAGTTCTAAGTTTGGTTAATGCTTAGTTTGTTTGAAATGTTTGGCTTGAACTACAAGCTGTATTTATATGTATTTATTTGTGTGTTTATCAATCAATCAAAGTATTCACAAAGGCAAAGTGGATGTTTATGTTTGGTATATACTTATGTTTAAACACTCAGTTAAGTTTTTGTACTTATGCTTCATATTTCCCTGATATATGTATGCAATTACTGAACTTAGTTAAACTTGAAATAATGCAATCTTTTCTTTGTTTAAGGTTATCAACCTAATCACCCTCTAATTAACCTTGCAATAAACTGTAAACAGAAAAAGGAAAAAGAGGAAGATCTGAGTTGTTCTTCCGTTCTAAGGACCAAGGCCCTTTTTCAAGTTGGGCAAAGAACTGGGAAAAAATCAGGGCAACTTAACAGTCATATTTAGATATCGTGTCAATGTCCCTTCAACTTAAAAAAATGAATAGTTTTAATTGAACAATGCGTGTTTAAATGAATTCTGATTCTTTCAGCTGCTTAGCTTGTATGATGGTGCTCTATTGCCACCCACAACCTTGCTTTACAAACCACTCATAGTTAATTGTGTGCTTGATGTTTGGGAGAGCAGTTGACGTTCCCAACCTGGCAACATTTGCCACAAACATTCATCAATGTGCACGCTACCATGTCAGCAAAGGAACGTTCCAGCACAAATGTAGTCTTTGTGATTACCTAAATCTCCGGATTTAGCTGCTGTCAACCATCATCGTCCACATCAATATATAATGTTCTACCAACAGCTTTGCACTATATTGATTTTATGGGGGAACGATACAGAAATCTGCAGCTTACGGTAATTGCATATTGGTTTTTACAGCTTTTTATATTGATATGGCAGTATTGACAACGTAAATATTGATGTTTATGGCCCCAGAATGCATTGCGTCTTCAAAGGCATCTAGTAGGTGTGCCTAAGAGGAAGATTCTGATGATTGAGAGCATACTCGTCCTAGATATGCGGCCATTGTAGGAACAATGTTTTGTTTCCCTCTCAAAATCAAAAACAGAGATAGAACTGAATACCTTAGGCCAGGGATGGGCAACTTAAAAGATAGCCCATACATTTTCATCAGCGCTATTGTGGGGCCTCATCAAACCACACATTTCATCGATGTGTGAGAAAATGTTTAAATATGGACAAGATTCAAACTCGCAACCTTACAACTGCAAGGCTTACTCAACTATTCACTAAATATTCGAACTATGAAATTGCAGAGGAGGCTTAATTGTATCCAATATTAGTCTCCACCACTGCAAAGTTTTTGTCGATCGCCTCTTTGTGAATGTCTGACAGCTCTCATCTGCCACACTTTCTCCCTTCTTACCCGCGACCACTTCTCCACCTCCTCCGGGGTCCAGTTAGGAAAGAAGGCTTTCAGCAAGTTCCTCGATGCTTCCTGATACACGGCCTTCTTCTCTCGATTTCTTAACCACTGCGGTAGCCACTCGGCCCAGCGTAAAACGCCCAGCCCGAGATACCTGGGCGTAGGCAAAGCTGCATCTAAATCCATCTGAGTTTTCTGAAGATGGCTGTCCAGCCGCGTGTGCTGCGGTAAACCCCCATTGACCCTCGTGTCTTTGTCGATAAAATATGGGTAGCTTCCCAGCGTGTCCTCGTAGAAGACGGCCACACGGCCCTCGCGTTCCATCCCAAAAGAAGCGGGGTCCGGCCTCATGGTGCAGGAGGAATCGGGGATGCCCCAGAAAATGATAAAAGGCTGTCCGGACAGGAGAGGCGGGCGAGCTGGCTGCGGCGGACCGGCCGCACTGAGGCCAGCGAGCAGTAAGACAAGGAGGGTCTGTGGAACTGTCGCCTGTCCTCCAAGGCCAGCTGAAGAGCAAGAGATGACTGATGGCTTAGTCCTGTGTTTAAATTGCGGCCATCTTGGCTTTAGATTGAGTGGTGGGTTGTTCCATGCCATTGGAGCTACTCACTCACAATCAGTCTCTCACTCCTTCAGACTCCAGCAGCCAACCATGATCCTGAAAAACAATCGGCAGAAAAATAAGTCAGTCATGGTCGTGATGTTGAGCATAGGTGACACCTGTGCGCTCCTCAAATTTACAGCACAAACAAACAGTTGGAAAATCATTCTACATTCATATTCTGTTTCTGTTTCTGTTTTTAGCATTGCTAATAAAAATTTCAGCGGTAATCCATTGAAGAATATTCATCAGGTCTCATTGATGTCACATGCAATCTGTGACATCGAGTGTATAAGAAGAATAAGCAGAACTTTGTTACATTTGGATGGAGTCTGATTGATTGTACGGTGTGGATTATTAGCAAATGATTTGCCTCAGTGAAATCCATTACGCTCATGACATTATCCCTTAAAATCACACCCGCAGAAATGACTTTGGACACACAACCTACTTTTTGCCAATAATGGTGTTTGCTTCTCATCCACCTCCATGATTTGGGATTTAGGCTCTGCTTTCTACTCTGGATGAATATGTAGTATTTTCATTTTGTCTGGAAAAGAACAGGCACTGAATGCATATGATTTATTGATGCCAAAGAGACTGGTTGCATTTCAGTTTTTGTTGCTATACAGTATTTATTTCCTTGTTCTTCTAGTCATTGTTACTATATTCGTATTTCATTTGCATTTTTTTCAATTTGACATGGTCATTCCATTAACGGGGAGCACCGAAATGTCATATATTTGTGTTTCTGCATTTTCTTAATCTTACTGGGAGCTAAAGAGTCATTATATTAAAAAAAAAAAAAGTGCAAAGTAAGTGCTCCAGTAGTATTATGCTGAGACTAGAAGAAGACTTTCAGTTCCGTACGGTAAATTATGCAAAAAGGTTCTATCATGTATGATGAACGTGAGCGCAGGGAAGGAAAAAAAAAAAAGACCTCTCCTCCATTATGTGGTCCAGCATTCTTACAAAATTATTCTCTGTATATTTGTGGAGAATAAACTTTTCTAAAAAGTAAAACAAATCCTGACACTATCCCATAGCATTTGTTTACACGACGACTGCTGCCTCTGCAACCCGACCCTGTCCGCCCGTCCTTCTGTCCATCCTACCTGTCTATCCATCCATCCATCCATCCATCCATCCATCCATCCATCCATCCATCCATCCATCCATCCATCCATCCATCCATCCATCCATCCATCCATCCATCCATCCATCCATCCATCCATCCATCCATCCATCCATCCATCCATCCATCCATCCATCCGTGTTCAGCTCATTCTCAATAGGTGAGCTGACTTCAGACAAAAGATCAAGTACATCCGACACTGTTCACCTGCCGATCACACACACATACAACTATTCACTCTGACTTTCACAACTACTGTTTGTTGTCTTCAATTTGCATCACATGCATGTGATTGGAATGTGGAAGGAAGCCACAGTACCCAGTGAAAACCTATGAAAGAACAGGGGAAACATACAAACTCCGCACCAGAAGACCTGAGTTGAGATTCAAACCCAGAAACTCACAACTGTGAGGCAGACGAGCTAACCACTGCCTTCAATGCGACATAAAATAACTACAGTAATTTATGTTGTGGAATACTGGATGCACAGTTTAATTTTTTTCTTTTGATTTTTTTTCCTTGGCCCTCCTAGGTCATGTTTCCCCCACACGAACGATTTGCACAAGCATTTGGTTTGTTTGTTCTCAGCCTCCTCACCACATCACCTTCCAGACTCCAGTGAGTAACGCTCTTTTGTTGTCGCCACATGGTTTATGCATCACAATTCTTGTTGTCATTTTTGTTTCTCATCTCTAATTCTTGTCAGGTCAAAGTTATTTTGTTCTGTTCAGACGGTACCTTGACACGTTGTTACAGTATTAGGAAAAAAAAAACAAGATTGAACAGATTTTTATCCTATTTACTCAGACAAGTTTTACTTGCAAATGCATACGGGGGCAACAAAACTGACTGAACACATCAGTATAAATGCATCTTTTATTCAGCCCTGAGTGGTGGAAACAAATGAGTGGGAGCAGCACAGAGCAAAGCAAGACAAGATTCAATATTTGAGCGCTATGTGAGCTTGAGGTCATCTCCTCTATGAAATCAAGCCACAGAGACACTGATATATCACACCCAATAAAGCATCCATAAGCCTCTGGTACATTTTTCTGCTGGAGGGAAAGCCTCTAAAATGTGACTTCTTCCATTTTAACTTTGTAAATTCAGGGCTCCGTCCTTTCTGTGTATTCACCCCATGCTTGTGAGGGATTTCCTTTTGGATACTCTAGTTTCAAAATCACAGTATGCGGTTATTTTTAGCTTGCTTTGTTGTTGAATAGTGGATCTTTTATACACGCATTGAGAAATGTAATTTGGAAAATGGGTTGTTTTAAGCGCACATATTTATTATTTTGATTTTGTTTCATAGATCTGATTAGTTGGTCCAGTGTGGCCCTGCAGTAGCACTCATGAAAAATAATGGCCCTGCCATCATTTAAGTTGGCCTTCCTTGCCTTAAAGTGTACTTGATTATTTTAACAGTACAACAGAACAGCTGAATAATGTCCCAGATCATATCCTTACTAATGCAAAGAGGGTTAAAAGGTCATAGAATGCATAGTATACACTAAGTAAAGGCTTTTTAATCCTTGCTCATTAGTGCCAGACAGAGGAGACCTCCAGATTGTCTTTAGTTATGAAGTTATATTTATGATAATAATTTCATACTGGGTTCACCTCCATTTTTTTTCCCCCCAATTCATTCATTACCTTTTGTACATGTCCCACACAGTGGGTAAAGTGTGAGTTAGCAGCAACACAATGTTGTACTAAGAAAATACATCTAAAGCATTACGTTAGGAATTATGAGTTCACGGCCATTCATTTTATAATGCAAAGCTTTTTCAAGTGACCTTTAACTGTCAGTTTAAGTCCCCACAAGCTGCTGTGTTGCAGAATATGCGCAGGGCTTCACGCAATGTCATAGGTAAAAGGCCAGGGTGATGGTTGCTTAATCTGTTGAGACAAAGCTGCTGGTCTGTGTTTACAAGTCAGTCTGGACTGAGGCTCATTCTGAGCCCACCTCTCCTGCTCAATTCAAATGAATACAGATACATATCTATATATTGGCAACTGCAAAACATAACGGCATCTAGATTTGGTTTTTGATAGAGACCTACAAATTACTGCTAAGAAATTTTAAAACATTTTGTGTGGTTGGTTAAAGTGTTGGTGGCACTGCCTTTATAGATACACGCAGTACAATCCAATCAGGAAGTGAGATTAGAGTAATAATCATGTCAGCCCTATCTAACTGCCTGAAAAAATACACAAGGGTGTCTGCATATTTTTATGGGCTAAACTAGATTAACAAAAGGTTGAAAAAAAAGTCTGATGTCAATCTCTTTTGCCTTACTGACTACGCTTACCTGCAGATTTTTTTTCCAATCACTGGAAATACTTGAATTTACTGTAGAATGGAAAACGTAAGGTTGAACTGAATCCATTGTGGGACGCTCGGACGACTATTCAGAATTGTGAACAGTTTTTGCTCCAATGGAAATAATGGAAGTGAATTATCTGGAATGTGTACCTGGGTTGCTTGCCATTGTAAACATTTACCAAGCAGGCAGGCAATTTTGTACAGCCATTCATGTGTAAAAATACCTCATCCACAGTTAATATCCATCCATTTTAATCCCACTCATTGTGTTGTGGGTTGCTGAAAACTGCAGTCTATCCCAGCTGACTTTGGGCAAAAGGCAGACTATACCGTAAATTGAGCATCCGTCAGTGACATGCAGTACAGAGACAGGTAACCTTTCACACCCACATTCACACCACCACTCAGTGCAAATTGAATACACAGGCAAAGGAAGTTACGCCATCGGTGACTCATTGTTGTGTGGGCACGTAACAATGACACACTTGTTAAGGCAATGGTTCTTAAACTGGGTTGTGGAGAACGCCGGCGTCCTGAGAGTCCCAATTTCGGGGTCCACAAGGTAATTTGCAATAAATGATCTTGCATCATGCACAGTCACACCGTAAACTGTAAACACAAATATACTCAAGCAATGACTGCTCCCTACCTTAGATTTGGTCACTTAAAAGCTGTGATATGATTGTGATAAATCTCACATTCTACTAGTACATATTCTATTCTATATGTTTTATTAATATCATATCGATGTTAACTCAGTCGATAGACTTTTTACAACATTTGATATTTCAATATTGTTTACTTCACACAGGAACATATTGAGAGGATTATTCCCTATAAAGTTGTTTGTTTTATATTTATTTGTTGGCTCAATCCTGCAAATGCATAGCAATTATAGCTTTCCCCATCCCCTTTTGTGGAGAGTTGTAGCATAATCTTTAGCGGAAACACTCACTGTATGTCAGTAATGTTAGCTAAATATTAATTCAATTAATTAAATAATTAAATTAATTCAATCCATTAATTTCATTCAATTGAATTTGGGGAAATTCTTTTCAAGCACATCACTGGAGTGTTTAATTTGAAACGTTCACAATAACCATTCTCATCAAAAATCGCAAGTAGACTGTCTACGAGTATCAATAAATATGAGTTTAGAATTGCCAAATACATGATGCGGAATGTACTTAGGACATAGTGATTATAAGAGGATCGCCCTATCAATGTTATTATGAGGCAACGATACACTGAATTAACCAATGACATCATCTGCACGACCCGAAGCCTCGTTTGTCACCGAAATGACACACGCTCTGAATTTGGTCTTCATTAGGCATGCCCACTCTTGCTCGAGACAAGCTCCGAAGCATCTGTACATTTCATAACATCACTACGAGGCCCCTGACGTAAGCATTCATCTCGAACGCCAGGACTTTACAGGCCCTTTAGCCTCGACATGTTCATCGTGTTAATTCATCCCCATGGCTAGCAATGATGAAATGCTAGCGAAATGTCACATGACCTTTAACAGTGTAGAGTATATTATTCTTCCGCTTATAACTGGCCTTGTTGTGGGTGGAGTTAATCCTTGCAAGATGAATTGGGGCTTCAAGAGGTACGCTGAGGTCCCGTATGTTTTGATGACCTCTTGGGTGGTGTTACCCATAACTGCTGGCCATCTTTTTGCAGTTTTTATCAAGAAACACACATCTGTAATTAATCCTTGGTGCTTACTATTTTGCGTGACATTATGGTGTTAATTGTAATGAAAGGAATTGTACAGTCTTGGGTCTTATAAATTGTTTTATGGCCAGAATAACATTTTGTACCTAATCAACTACATTTTCTTGCAGAGTTGTAACCGTAAAAGTAGTCCACAAAAATCTTTTTGGTCAATGCCAAGAGGTTGCAAAACTTACCAAAGCCAAGGTTGGGTTCTCCTCACAGTCTGGACATTGTTTCAGAGTGTCTTCACCTGAACTGCAAATGCTTTCCTCTTTAGAAAACTCCACGTCGTCTCCTGGATTAGCGGAGACATGGAAAAAGACACGCAAAAGCAGCCTAACACCCGGAAGAGAGAGTGGCAGAAAAGCAGGGGGATGAAGTGTCAGGAATAGCCAAGTGAGATGAAGATTGAAAAGAAAAAGAAAAACGAAGGGATGACATTAGAGAAATTCACCGAAGGAGTGATAAAGTAGTACATGGAAAGATGTGTGGGTTGGAATGCAGGGGTGTATGTGCCGAGCTCGGCTTCCTTCCCGCGAGATGCTAAACGAGTTCAGCAATGACCAAAGCGTTTCACATGACCATCGACACCGGCCGTAATCCCATAATCCTCCCCTACACTGCTGCTACCCTTGTCCAAACAAACACTTGACGTGTTGGATTATCTCACCTGGCTTCCTCTCTGCCTGCATATACTTTCTCTCTGACTTCCGCTCTTGTTGGTCTATTTCTCCCTCTCCATCGTCTTATTTTTCACTGCCCTCTGTGTAGGATACTTTGAACTACCCAACGATGTTGGAACAGTTTGCAGAAAGACCTCATTAGCACTTCCCACCATTGGTTCATATAGTCATCTTGAATTGGAGTTTCCAAAATCAAACGTTCTTGTAGTTGTACAATTGAATGTTTTTTGTTAATATTGTGCCATATACACAACAGTTCTCTACAGCTCTCAGTAAAACAATTCAGTCCTCATCAGTTGCTACATCCTTATTTTGTCCATCTGCTGCGTTCATTCCCTTTCTGTTCTGTGCAAAAATCACCATCTCTTTCAATGTTTGTCTCATTTCATAATTCCGGTTCCATCACCTTCATGCCTTTCACTTGCATTGCTTGTCTGATTAGCATCACACTTGCCATCAGTCTTTCCTATATTGTATGTTCACACTGCACCTCCTTTAAATCTTCAATCGAAATGCTGGATGAATACAACATCTACATATTCCTTGTGCATATTGACTGCTGATGTGTCATATCAGTCTGATCAACTTTGAGATGAGCATTGAGTGTCATAGTTCAGCCTCTTAGTTTATTCCCTCATGCGCCAAAGTGCATCACAGCACCACAGGAAGTTCAAGATAAAAGCAAGTGCAGCATGCTAATTATAGTCTTTACATTTGAATCATAAATTTGCCTGGGCTTATGCGTCCTCCCAGCCTGCTAAAATGTTCTTTTATAGAACGAGGATTGTGTTTTCAGGGTGACTTTGACTCCACTGCGTTGGTTTGTTTGCTTTTTGTTTGTAGCTTCATGGTTTACATTTTAACCCTCAGGCGGGCTTGTACTGTATGTAAATGGGTTTATATGAGCATTGCACCAAGGTCCAGTTTGTCGTATTGTTTTAGAGTAGTGCAGTGAGAGCACGTAAGGGTACAGAAGTATGTATACAGTGCAAAAAACACATAGGTACCTGTGGATACTATTCGGCTGCAGTCTTGTCGACATATGTACAGTCTATATAACGTGTGCACCAATGATTTCATCTGTGATCTGACTGCATGAGAGCGCTCTCTAACGGCAGAAGGGGACATTTTGGGACACAGCCTCGAGTGAGCAGTTTTACAGTTCGGCTGATGCTGCGGCTCTGAGCTAAAGGATTTGCTGTGTGAAAGCACCTCTTTTGTGCTCCGCTAGTGTGACATTAACCAACTGGAATGTGCCGCTCGCCAAGGCAGCCCATGGTTGCTTGTCTTGCTGTCTATGTGGCGTTATTGCAGAGCGATAAGGACCAAAAGGGCATTCACAATTTGGAAGGAGAAACAAATAATTTAGCATCGCTTAGCTGGAAAGATAATGTTCAAATCAAGTGTTAAAGAATACATTAAAATCCCTGGTGCGTTTGATTATCTGTTTCTTCATAGCCAAGCAAAGGAGCAAAAGCTCTGAACAGGATTTGAGCTGGTCCGATAATCCGCAGGGCTCTTCAGGTGGCTTCTCCCCATGGAAGCTGTGTGTGTGCGTGTGTGTGTGCGCGTGTGCGTGTAAAATTTGGGGCTCACTGGATTTCAATAGAAAGGGATTTAGTGGACACAACCGGAAGGCAAATCCTCAGACGCAAGAAAAGGCAGACAACAGTAAAGGTCTGTTTGCGTGAGCAACTTTTAATAATGATCCTCTAGCTGAGTGACGGTATCTATAAATGGATTTCCGTTAAGACAGAACACAGTGGTGGCAAGAGATAAATACCTCGACATAAGTTTTAAATTACATTAGATTTAAATAGCGCTATTCATTCAAAGATGCTTTAAATTCAACAAAGTTCACAACGACTGATTGTAACGAACCTTAGCCCAGCAGCATCCACCGAGTGAGGAAGGACGAAACCATCAATTTGGATACAAATCTGTATAAAGGACTTGTAGTTTGGTTTGAATGAAGGGTCAGAGGTTTAGGGGCGCTGAGCTCCCCCCCAGGCATGATCAATTCAACAGAGTACATTTTAATGTAATTTCATTACCACATTTATGAAAGACAAGCATAATGTTTTTTGGTCACGAGTCTTCGATTAGCTTGTTAGTAGCACCTTGGCTTTAATATTAACACATGCACAAGAGATAACTATCTTAATTCTCCCATTCCAAGACAAACGGCGTCGTGCTGCTAAAATGTTTCCTTGCTAGATTTAATAAGTCAAGCAATTGGTGGGATTGGGCGGAACAAACCATTTTTGATGCACCCAGGAAAGTTGGGTTGTTGTAATTCTTTTGTATGAATATTACATTCTAACAAACTATACTGTAAGAACTGTACAAATTTAAAAAGGACATGTGTCATGGTTTGCTCACAGGTGGTGAAGTGGTTCACATGTCTGACTGCTTTAAGGTGCTTGCATTTGCGTTTATGCTTTCCGTGGTTGCTTTAATGACTTTAATCTGAGCGTGCATAAGTGTATATATGGCCTTTGTCTGAAGTTGGCTGTGACTCTCCATCATGACTCACCAGGATGTGAGGTGTCTATACATCATCCTCCCTGAACTAGGAACTCGGTTCCTAAGTCACAAAGAGGCAGGAACACAATGTTTTTTCTGGCAGGTAGCTGGCGCTGTGCTATTAGAGTTAGTTAAAGCACATATATATATATATAAATTCAAAGATATGTAGGAGCGTGTGCCTGCATGTGTGTGCATTGAGTAAAGTCTTGGTGGATGTTCCTTGAGCCCAGCCGCTGTGTCGGTTTACGGACACAGAACTGTAGGTGGAAAGGTGCTTTAAAAAAAGAGAGGCTCAAAGGGGGAAAAAAGTGTGCCCCAGGAATTTACAAATGAAAAGAGAATGTTATTCTCTTAATGCGATTAAATTATTCCATTTCACTGCTTCCGCAGCCGCAAGTTTGAGCTCCTTCAGAGCACACAGTGGTAACACAACTTTTTTCAAGACAGGGTGGGGGGGGCAAGAGTATTGTAAGTGGGTGGATGTAATGGCAAGAGAGAGAAAGAGTGCACAGAATACAATTAGAATAAATGTATGCTTAATAATAAACTGCCACCTTTTCATCAGATAAGTGCCTCAGATAGCATACAATTCATGCTCAAATTACAGTGCCTTTTCTTTAGTTTCAATGCTCACAGTTGGATGTAACTGTTTAGAGGGTCCATCACTTTAAATCAACCTTTTGAGCTTTTAGTCATGTTAAAATGCTAATTGCGCACCTAAAATGGTGTTTTCCTCAATCCCAACCATCTCTGAGCATTTCTGCTCATTCCTATTCTCTGAGGACCAGTCGAGATAAGGACGAGGTCTTCACTTTGACATCACATAGAATAATCATTCAGATCAGCATATTCTCAGCTATGCAAAATTGTCATTACTTTTCAGTCTTTCTGAAAAAGAAAAACTTCCTGTGATCGGTAAAAGTCATTTGAAACTGAAAATAATAACAAATGAAAACTGAAAATTAACTTTTTCTTGAAATGGAAGGCTACTATAATCTTGTGTGAAAAATGCACACCTTTAGATGTACTTCAATCTTTCATATGCTTGAGTAACTGAACATTTCTGCTCATTTTGTGTCTGGTGCGTTAACAAAATTGGGTTTGTAGATCCGCAAATCTTTCCGGAACAGTTCTTCCATGGCCCATGCCATGGAGAAAGCAACTAAAAGGAGCGAGGCATGAATAACTCACTGAGGAACAAAATCACCCAGTCATCCCTTAATCCATCTTTAATGATTGCCGAGCACGTTTTTGCTTGTAAGAAATGAATCTGCCACAGGTTTTTAGCATCGGTGCCATCTTTCTTTATTAAATGAACCATTTCACCCTCCCTGCATGAATGCCTCTTGCAGTGCGTTTCCAGCGGTGTAGACGCAGGAGTTCCAGCTCAATGTGTTGCTGAACAGAACATGGGTCTCCAGTCCCAACCTTATTAAAATCCACTTTTGGTGGTCAGCAGAAAAATTTAAGCATTACTCTGCTTGTAAAAGCGACCGAAACTGTCCACCTTCGCTTTTGTGCCCTTTGCAGTTTTGGCCCATGAGCCCATGTCTACTTGTAGATCAAAGCCATTTATCTGTCCATTATTTTTGCTGTGTTTTATAGACAAAAGGGGTTCTGAGAAATATCACAAATCTTTAAGTGACAAGTGACCATTTCTTTGTGTAGATGTATATACAAAATAACTTATTTATCTCAAAGCCATTGTTTAAATTAAGTAGTTCATATTAAAAGTAGTCTTAGCTTTAGCTGAAAATATTTTTTGTAAAAAAAAAAAGATAATAAATAAATAAAAAGCACACCTATCTAATTATTGATAGGCCAATTGCTTTGTGTGTCCTTACAACATTAACATCAACATTGCATCTTATTAGATTGGTGGGAAAAAACGGATCAACGCCATTGGACCCTTTTCTTTATCTGTGAGGAGCAGTTTCTGGGACTTGGAATAAGATGTGCTTGTCTTGAGCAGTTTTCATCATGCGTTTCTTAAATTTCGAGGATGGCAGTCATTCCTATATTGTGAAGTTTTCCGTAAGCCATCTAAATTCATTTAGAAAATATGTCACACTTAAGATGTGAAATTAACTTGGTAGCAGAAAAAAATCGTTTATTGGAGCTTGTCTTTCAGCATTGAATGCATAATTTCAAAACCTGGCAAAATTGTGAGCCGGAGGGAGAGCCACCTTCTTCCTTTGTCGCATTGCCTTCTCATGTCATTCCTCCCTTATTGGTCAGTGTTTTTGTTTTCTTTGTGTTAATTTGATTCTTTAAATTCTGATTTGTTTGACTTGTTTAATTTTGTCTTTTCATTCATTGCTGTTGCCTTGTTGTTTTGGAAAATAAATTCATTTTGAGATTATTCCTGCTCCTTGGGCCTGTCTCCCTGTTCCCCAGCACTTAATTGGGTAGTCCACAGTATACCAAGCTATCTGCAAATAATCATGGGCAAGCAAAAATCATGTTACTTACAGTAATACTTTGTTTCTATACTCATTAGTAATGCGGATCCTATGACAGTTGACTTTTTTAAGAAGTTCAACCTGAGTGTGATGCAGATCCACACACACACCAAGGGAGCGATTTTACAGTCGTAAACGTCTCGAGTGTGTGATTGTCGAAAATTCCCTTGTTGGCAGGGAAGCTACTGTGAGTAACTTCCATCTTGTAGGAGAAGCAGCAAATGTTCGCGACTTTGGCAGCTTTCTAAAGATTTGATGCTCTTTACAGCTCGGCACAGAGTGCCCAGTCCTCACTCTGAGTCGCAATCCTCTAATTACAAACAGTCTAGTTTGGAGCCAGCATGCTCTGGCACTCTTCATGCTAATCAGTGTAAGCGCCCACACTTTGGCCTTTGTAGCATCACACAGCTGCTACTAAGTATTAGCTACAAAGTCCTGCTCTTTGGATGTTGTTCAAAAACTTGAGTCTCTGTGAGGAGAAAAACCCATCTTTGCTGCCAGCCATATATGAATGCTGTTGCGAAGTTAGTGCGTCTGCTCCTTCGTGCTCGCATCTCTGCAACAGTTAAAACAACTGCACACAAAGCACAGATTCACCTCTCGAAGCCGCGAGAAGGGAGAGAAATAAAATTAGCAATCATCATTTTTAAACATCAATAGGCCACTGAACCTTAGTTAGTGGCTATATGAAATACAAACATATTGACGGTTCTACAGTTTTTCACATTCAACAATATAGGCAACATATCAACACTATATACTTATTTACAAGTCGTTCCAAATATGTGTAGTGCACGCGCGGAAATGTGAATTCACTTGAATTTAATCCCACTAGACACAAAGCATGAAGTGGATGTTTGTGGTGATAGTAATAACTGTGCTTTGCAGTTGAGACATGCGTCATTGACATGTTGTCAAATGATGACACTGAGGAGCAATCATCTCATTCGCCAAAACATTTCTACCTCCTTCTGACTAGCTCCCCTGTCAATCTCCTTGCTCTTCAATAGAACTTCTGGTGAGAGGCGCTAGCATGTAAACAGAGGAGCCTGAATCCTGTAAATTACCATTCATGAGATGAGCCCTTCGAGTCTTCAATGAACCCAAAATGCAGGTGTTTGGAATCATGATGAAGCAGGACAACCCAGAGAAAACCACCAACACAAGCACAGTGAGAACATACAAACTCCACACAGAAAGCCTGGAATTAAAGCCCAAATCTCAGAACTCTGAGGCAGATGTAACCACTCGATCGTTGCATCACCCGTGATGATGCACGCTCTTTATAATCTTACTTTGTCAACCAACAATAGCCTTCATGTACTTCTGGCCAAATTGGTACCCTTGAAAAATAAAAATACTGTAAAAATTCACATCCAAAGCAAACACTTCTTCAAACCATTGTGACATTTCTTTTCTGAATGGGAAAATCAAAAGTTCAAAAAGAAACAAATTGTCCTCGCTGCATAATGCATTCTCGCAGTCAAGGATGCACATATTTTTACACTGCACTTGCATCTTTGAGTGATTAATGGCACTCAGATGCATAACACACGTCTCATTACCTCGTGAAGATCAACCTCAGTCGGCTTTTACTGTCAGCCGAACGTTTTAGACAGCACAAAATCAAATGTCGAACAGTTCAAATTCAAACAGTCCCACGGTGCCAATATCTCGTTTCTTTTTGTGTGGCCCACTAAGGAAGGTTTTTCCTTGCATGCTGTTTTGCATGCATTAGAGTGTTGCAAGCAACCACTGAGCCAATAAGCCAGCAAGCCAGCGACTTTTGCTCGCCTTCTCTTTTCTCTCCAACCGACAGACAGTGGAAGAGTTCACTGGCTTCCGCAGTTTTATGGTTTATGCTTTGCTCTCCAAGGCTGAAATGAACAGGAATGTTGTTTACCTCCAGCACAGCGGGCCATCGCAGAGAGTAACAGATAAAAAAAGACACAATCTTCACTATGGGATTCAGGTAATTTTCTTCAAGGGTTAGATGCGGTGAAATAAAATCTCATTGCACATTTGGATGAAAATTCCTTTATTTCACACAGACAAAATAAAACCTGACCAAGTGTGACAGCAACAAAATAGATTCCGATATAATTCAGGGCACGCTGTGTAGGTGTAGGTCTTGCAGCAAATATGAGGTTTAAATAAAGTGCAGCCGGTTAATAAATCAACACTGCCTTGCGAAATTAGCCAACACGTCATTGGGTTATTAAATTTGTTTTATGGAATGCCTTGTAATCTTCGTTTTGCTGTAAATATGGCACAATAACTGGAAAGTGAACATTAAGACAGTACAATGACGTTTATGATCACCCAACTGTGACAGTGATAGATCTTTGGGTTACTGTTCAGCCAGGGGAGGTGGGGAGTGTGACATTTTGACTCAAGTTTATTTCTCTTATAGTTCACAGAATGGTAGCATCCATACCATAGATGTCAAACTCAAGGCCCGGGGGCCCAGATACAGCCCGCCACATCCTTTTATGTGGCCTGCGAAGACAAATTTTGGATCAATTTCATGTATCAATACTAAAATTACAAATTGCACTTTATAAAATAGAGATAATTCCAGCATTCTTTTATTCCCATTCATCTTTTTAAAATTAAACAGTTTTACTGGTCACTGATTTCAAAACTAGTTTGTGTAGCCTATAATGTATGTATATAATATAAGGCGTTGACAGTTATCAGGCCCCCCGAAAGAAACTGTGACTACGATGCGGCCCGCAACTAAAACGAGTTTGATGCCCCTGATCTATACAGAATGTCACCATCTGAACCACTTGTCATCATGAGGGTCACGGCCTGGGTATGCTGAAGCCTATCCCAGCTGACTTTGGGCGGTTGTTGGAGAGATTTACACTTATACACTTACACATAAACGCATGTCCTAAAAACATGAAAAAAATATGACCAGAAAACATCTGAAATGTATTATGTGATGTTAGCAAAAGGCACTTTAAATGGTATCAGTTGTGGGCTGGTTCCTATTTAACATGAGTTTCATTGTGTGAGGTTAATTCTGAACAAAGCCACATCCCATCCCAGATATTTAGAAGAGGGTGTGTACAGTTGTGCAACCACATTACTTATTTGTGTTTCACCTCCCAAAAACATTTGCCTTTTTAGTTGCTTTGCACATGAACGAAACAGCTATGAAATGATTCACCTTTGTGTCATTATTTTTATACCCCGAAAACATTTTGTTGAAAGGGAGTTTTTAGATTTTTTATATCCGCTGTGAAGTACATATTGTGCCAGTCAGGTGGACTCCACTCACAAAAAAACTCTGTTGGATAAAGAATTTGAGGTAGTTAATTGGAGGAGTCTCAAGTGATTTTATACACCAAGTGGGGCATTTTCAGAAAAACCGTTGATGTCTGTGTCGATGTATTTAATGCTTTTCACTGTCAGTTAGGCAGTGTGGTTAAGTGTATTCACAGAAGGGCCCCAACATACCTCTGAGAGTCCACTAAGTCTGAATAGTGACAAAGTTGAAGTGGGAGGTCTATTCACAATAGCATTCTCCTCTATTCATTCATAACATGCTTCAAGACTGAATGACATTGCCAAGGTCGAAGGTCATCTCTTGGACCGCAGAGTCAGTTGTTAAAAAACTGCTGAAAAATACTTGACTCAATACTTGACAACTACTAATATAATGAGGAAAGTTAAAATACAGTAGCGTAGTAGACCCAAGGGTTAATAAAAACCTACTTCACAGAGATTTTAATCTTAAAAATTATAATTAATATGATTGTGAGCAACTAAAACTGTGCTTGAATTTAGGAACATATAAAGCTTTACTTAAACAATAATTTCATTAATATTGAATGAATTGAATTGAATGCACAGTTTAACATTAAATATCTTAAATTAATGACATCACTATGGGAACCACTGTGGCACATTGTTTGTTTTTGACCATCCATGTAAGATGTAAAAGTGGGGGTGGGAGAACTATACAGTGGTACATGTCATAAAGTAGGATCTATCTGTTATGTGAGAGAAATTTTGAGAACCAATCTCACAGTGTGACCTTAGTAAAATTAAGCAGGATTGCATCCTAGTGGTTGAGAGGACGCACAAAGGCCAGAGCGAAAGGTAGACCTTTGGCTGTCTTATCCTGGCAGGTTATAGTTGTCAGTGACCTTTGTGAGCCCATCCAGCGCTTGGCTAAACTGACTCCCCCCATGCCAGATGATGTTTGTGAATTTATGACCTTACATAAAACATTTTCAATATCTGCTTTTGCCCCAAGACCACGATGTGAGTTTCGATGAGCTGATTTTTCAGGTTGCAAAAAGAGTACAGGGAGAACATTTCTTCAAAAGAAATTTGCTTCTCTCCACTTGTCGGCTGACAGGTCATCATCAGGGTTATCAAGGACTCTTCAGATAGGACGTGATCTCTTCAACTGCGTCATCCCGACCCTTCAATAATCAGTCACCACCTCTCCATAATTCGTCAAGATATTACTGTTTGTGGCACTCTGGACTACAAAATCTGATTTTTGCCTGTGGGCGATGCGTTTGTATGCACACATCATCATGACTTTGACAAATCCAGTAGAAAACTAACCATGTGAAGTTTGGACAGATGGCCTGACAAACCCAAAATAGTAACGTGCAGGAATGTCAGGGCGCAGAGGTGGTGCTATGGGGTGGCCATCTAGGGCAAGATACCTGTACTTGTGACTTGGATTGCTTGGATCCCTTGATACTTTTATACATTTATGATCCGAATCCAAAGGATAAAGGAATCTGCCTTCAGTAAAGAACATTTGCTGTATTTTTATTTGCTGTATAAAGAAGATGAGATGAGCTTTATGAGTCCCACAAGAGAGAAATTGGAAAAAATGTAAGCAAAATGTCAGAAATATCCCAGGATCCATGACTTGGGTTTGTGATTTGTGCCTAAATAACTGAAAACAGACAGTAGGTCACGGAAATAACTTTGAAGTGACAAGACTGACATTTTTTTCGCAATTTGCACCAACAAGCTCCAAACCTTTTGAGAGCATGTGCTTTTATGACTCAAGCTTTTTTAGCGCATCACATCAGCACTGTTTGCACACACAAAATCAAAGCATAGAAAGAAAACCCACCTCATAATCATAGTCCTAATCAATTCCAGTAAATCCAGTATATCTGATTCAAGTTTTTGATACCTTTTAGATCCACATTCAGAACAGTTGGAAAATTGCCTGAGAGGAAACCCCCAGATCCACCTTCAACATTCATTAAATCATCAAGTTAACCTTTTAAATACATGCTGTGTTGTGGCCCTTGCTGGGCAACGAAAAGGACTGTGTTGCACTGCATATGGCATGGTCAGTTCAGGGTTAACACTAGCAAATTTGGCTGTGTGAAACCTATTATAACACCAAAATGCAAATGTGATCATATTGGTGAGGTCCCAAGGTAACTCTGACATTAGCAAATCTGTGTGAATACTATATAATTAGCATATCGTCTTTTGGCCGCTTTGCTGAATTGGCTGCAGATTGGTGAGTGGGATAAGAGCACATTTATCATGCTGATTATTACTGCTGGGTGAATAATACAAATTGGGTTTTTTTTTGTGGGGGGGACGAAATGACTAAATGTCTATGTATTTGAGAGTTCAGTCGGATTCAGAATCCAAGGACTTTATGTCAGATTGGGTCAACGAGAGTAGAACCAGTGGCAGACCCCCGTCCCCAAGCCTCAGATTTAAGGGAGCACATAAAATGCACAGGGTGGGGCAGGGAGGCAATTATTATGAACTCATACATTGTCATTGATGAGAATAGATGCCAAACATCACTTATTACTGGAATGGTAATGAATGAGTTAATACGCTACTGCAGGGGTCTTCAAGACTAGTCATTGAGAGCTGTTTTGTTTTTTGTTTCTCTCACACACAGTGATCAGCTCATTAGCATGCTTCGCACAAACAAGCATGACAACGATCCTTACATAATATCACTGAATTTGAAATATGAAATACTTCTTAATGGATATGTGTTGTCTGTAAATTTCATAGTGTTGAATGAATCTAGATGTCATCGTTGTTGTGTCAGTTTTCTCTGAGTTAAATGTTGTGCCTGTCTACTTTATCAAAACATACTGGGAATCATTTTAGGATGTAACTCCATGAAGCAGCCACTGCACTGTGCATCGTAACATAGCAATAGTTTGCCAGAACTGGAGCGTGCATGAATGATAATAATAATAATATTAATAATGATCATGATGATAATAACTGTAAAAATGAAAGGCATACTCTTCAAATGCAAGCACGTTGACTCGGCAGAGAAGTCTCATGAATTCCAAGTCAAAGTCAAGTGTCGAGACACTCCAGTTGTCTAATAAGAGGTGCAGGTTGGTTCAGGTTCTTCATATCCATGTAAATGGCAGTTGAAATCTAAACGTAGTGGATTGATGTTGGGGGAGATGATGTGTGAATTTTTTGCTTCAAAGAGTGATTTTGTGCTCAGGTGAGCTTGTGCAGATACGCAGACCTGCCTGAATTTGTTCAACCGCAACATGTAAGAAAATGTGGATGATTTTCTGTAAAGAGTTGGCAGCACTGCAGTGCTTGTTAGTTACTTAACTTACAGTCCATGCTGTGCTAAACACACACATACGCACGCACAAGCACACAACTGCTGCTTCAGTTGCGTTACGCTTGGCTTCGTGACTTTTCTTCGCTTTACTGCATGAAATTATTTGGCTCAACAACACACACCAACACAAACAAAACAGCACACTCTCACAGACACCACATGATAACATATTATATTATATAATATTTCTAGCCCTTGTAGGGTATAAAGACCGGTCAAGAGCCTACACACAAAACACGCATGCACGCACACACGCACACACACACTTCTTACCTCCTGAAGAGCAGATACTCAAGCTCCTCTGTGTCTCCCGCAACAGGACTCATCTGTCACAACACACACACATACAACATGGGGATGGAAAATAATGATCAAGACGTGTGTGTGCGTGTGCATGTGCGTTTGTGTGTGTTTGTGTGTGTTTGTGTGTGCGTGTGTGTGTGTGTGTGTGTGTGTGTGTGTGTGTGTGTGTGTGTGTGTGTGTGTGTGTGTGTGTGGTGTGTGTGTGTGTGTGTGTGTGTGTGTGTGTGTGTGTGTGTGTGTGTGTGTGTGTGTGTGTGTGTGTGTGTGTGTGTGTGTGTGTGTGTGTGTGTGTGTGTGTGTGTGTGTGTGCGCGCATACACATGCAAACGACATGCACATTCCTTGAGCCGCTGACCCGGGCTCTGTGAGTTACTATGACAACCATTTCCTCACCATGGTTACAAGAGCCCCACTCCTACTTCTTGATCGTTTAACACAATCCCCCCCACACACTTTTTTTCCCTCGTCTATTTCCCCTCTGCCCACTTTAACTCAATTTACACAACTGAGACAAATGCACTGACGACATGTAATTGTGTTCCATGGGCAAAACTGAAAGTTTGTTGTAATTTCTTTACATGTAGACATCATCTTGATGTATTAGCAAATACCAAAGCCAGCAAGCTTTCAAAACACAAAACAATTAAAAGGTAAAGCAGGAGTTTGTAGTTTTCAAGGCTACATTCAAATCTTAATGGCAGTATGAAAACTAACCTAACCCTAAACCTTTACGCACATACATTTTTTATTGCTCAACTTTAATTAAACTTACACAATGTCTGATCGTACCTGGAAGTTCTAACAAATCATTAAAGTATGCTGGTCAACCCTAGATGTGTTTGGATTTTGGATCAAATGTTCCTTTTGGTAATAATTAAAATAGTAACCTGTTAAAACTTAAAGCGTAAGCATGTCTTAATTTTGGTCTTTTGTCGACTTTAGTTGATGTTTGTATTGGTAACGTCAAATATATGATCATATACTTTACCTTTGGCACAATGGCAACCTACTTTCCAATTTTTTGGCTACTTTTCTGAGCCAAAAGTAAGACATCTTGTTTACTAGAACCCCCGCCTCCGCTGTACTCATTCATCGGTAGACTCGAGGTGCCCGCTCACAAATGAGGACAAAATACACTTTAAAAAAAGGCTCATTTGATGTGCCAAACAGTAATGACTTGTACTTGGGCACATTGCAGGGGGTACGTGGAAACATTTTATCACTTATTTGATGCAACAAAATCAGAACAGCCGCATGTGAACTCAAATAGAATGACAGCCGCTCTGAGAAACTCAGCGGGTGTTTCGTCTGCAGGGGCAGCTCTTAACTTAAAGTGAAGACACTGTCCTGCATGATATGGCTCCTTTCAATAGAACACATTCCCACTATTTCAGTCAATGTGAATGTGGAAGGTTGTCAGTCTCTGTTTGCACTCTGTGATTGACTGGCAACTAATCCGAATTCATAACGAACAAATCTACCCTTCATCCAAACTCAGCTTGGATGGGCTCCAGCACCATCAAACTGTGCAGGATAGCTGGTTTGGCTTAAGAGGGGCAACTTGTATGATAACCAACAGATGCTGATATATTGACGTTATTGCTCTGATGAACTCACACCACTCTTAGAGTCTCAGAGTCATTACTGTGCAATAACATCCTGCTCTCCACACCTTTTTTGAATTTGTCTACACTGTTTGTACTATGTGTCCTCTCTGCATCCATTGCAGCCTGGTCATCCTGGAAGAGGGACCTTCCCATCTGTGGTCTCTTCTCAAGGTTTCTCATTTCCCCTAGCTGGAGTTTTGAGTTTTTCCTTGCCCTTTTGGGAGTTTAAGATCAGGGGATGGTTGAGAATATTTGCCATTTTTCACATGTCCTGAGTGTTGTTAGTCACCTAAATGTTGAACAGAGGGTGTGATTTACCGAAGTCAAATTCCTTGTTTGGCACGCTCAAACATGGCGAATAAAAACTCTTGAATCTTGAATCTTGAATTAACAGTAAAACAGCAAGGAGCCTGAGTTTTGTCTGACTTTCTTCCGCAACTTTGTTGAGTCCACACGTGACCCTGCTAGTTCCCCGAATGCAGGTGACTGCAAAGTGTTTTAATCAGCGGGAGGACGTTGCTACTCTCAATTTACCTAGCTGATGAAATTTGCCTTTGGGAAAATGGATTCAAAGGTTTATTTTTCCTGACAGGCAATCAGTAACATTAATTTAGGTCGTTTTTGGGGAGCAGGCACATGCTAGAGTATTATTCCAAGTTCTGCACCTATGTTCAGTTGCAGCAAAATCTTCAACAGCAATGATAATGATAATAATGATGATGATGATAATAATACTAATAATAATCAAGACCCTTCTTCCCTAATTGGTCAGATTCCTGCTGGTTTTGAACTTTCGTTTACGGATAATGGATGCCTCTGTGCTCATTGGAACAAAGCAATATAATATATCTTCAAAGCAACACATTTTTTTCTCCCTCTACCCTTGCCCAGGTTTGTGCCTTAAGACAATCCTGTCTTGGAGGACCACAGACAACTTTGACACACTCACCTGTGTGACGCGATATAGAACGGTGTATGCCCTTTCAACTGAATTGACCACAGAAGGACTTTAATTAAGTTGTACAAACCTCTCGAGGATGATCAGTGGAAATATGATGCGGCTGGGCTCAATTGTGAGCTTGGTTGCAAAAATGACTATGAATACTTAGTATGTTCTTGTGATTTCTTGGTTTTCTAAAAACGTCAAATACATTTTTGACATTGTTGTTATAGATGAGGGTTCTGTGATTGTGAGTGAAAATGAAATTATTCCATTTTGCGAGGACGCTGTAACATGACAGAATGGGGATTTTGCACTTTAGCACTTGCCTGGTTTTTGTCCGAGTACACCAGTTTTCTGACGCATTCCAAATGCATGCATGCATGGCAGTGCAATTTCAGACTCTAAACTAGCAGAAAGAGTGAGTGCTAATGTTCTTTTTGTATTCTTCAATTAGTTAGAGACCACTTCAGGGTGGATCCCAGCTCTTGGCCCAAGTTAGCTGTAGCGACTGTAGTCACTGTAGTGAGGAAAAGCAGTACAGCGAACGGATGGACGGAAATACTGCACATGCATTAAGGACATGTTAAGCATTCCACCTTTTGCCCAGAGTCACTTGGGTTAGGCTCCAGCTAACCAACTTTGTCTCTGCCTTGAGGTGCGATTTTATCTCGGTGTGACTGGACGGGATCATCCGAGAGGTGGATTACAGACAGCAAGTCGACAATCATGTGATCAAGCATGTGATCATACAGCTCACAACAGGCTTCTCAAACATAAAATGAATGGCGACTAAGAGATGTCTTTCATCAGCTGTCCTCTAAATTGAATTGTTGAGAAGAGTGATGAGCTATTCCTGTGTGTGTATGTGTGTGTGTGTGTGTGTGTGTGTGTGTGTGTGTGTGTGTGTGTGTGTGTGTGTGTGTGTGTGTGTGTGTGTGTGTGTGTTTGTGTGTGTGTGCAGAGGAGGAGGACACCTTCTCTCCTCACCCGCTGTTCGCTGTGTTTTCAAAAAGTCAATTTTTCTGAAATGGAGAAAGGCAGGCTCATTTTAAGATTGATGGCCATGGATCTTTGAAATCTCATTAAAGATAGCGAATCTATTCTGGGGCCCCCAGGGGCACAAAAAATTGCTGTAGCTATAAAATAGTCCCCCCCCCCCCCACACACACACACACAAAATATCCAAGTTAGAAAAAAGAACATCGGAATTGAGAAGTTTGTTTCTCAGAGAAGCTCAGTGAAGAAGGCAACCCAAACTCATACATGTTTATTGTTATTTTGAAAAATGAATGTTGCTGCCTTTTAGTCCTCAAATTTGTCATATTAAAATCACACATCTAAATCTTGTGAATACTATGATTTATGGTTGATATTTGACATGTCCCTATTACATATGTTCTGCAAATGGGCAATGTGTTGAAGTCCTTGATGTAGACGAGTGCCATGAACTCACTGTGCTCATGACTCCACAAATCACCATGTATGTTTTTTGACGCTATTTTTGTGGCTATAATGTTGCCATGATGATGATGTGTGTATCCTTCAAGAAATAATTTTAATGGAAAAAATAAAATTTCGTTTTCCAGAGACTTGACTAAGTCTTTGGAGCAATTAAAAAGTCACAATTCTATAACATGTCCCCTTTAGCGTTTTGCAATTGTTTTAAAGCTGACATGCATTGAAAAGTTTAAAACCTGTTCCACACCATGATAATAGTCGTGTCTTCTCATTGTCATATGCAAAGTCATATAAAATTCTCGAAAGGTTAGTCTCTCCCTGCAGTAACCTCCGGCTGACTCTGGCGTCTAGCTGAGATTTAATTGCAATGAGCAGATCAAGTGAGGAAATAATAATGAGATCATCAGGCTTTCAACAAAAGATGCTTTGCCACATTGGCTCAAGAAATGACTTTGAACAAAGCTTGTTGTCTGAATGGATGTGAAATTAGATCTGTTTCAGCCCTATTGGACTTGATAGTAGAAGATGTCATGTTCTTGAGCTTTTGCGCCACTTAGATTGTCTCCTTGGATGTTTGTCCTTGAGAGTTAATGAGGAAACGCATGACATATACATGACAAATTTGTTTTGCCCTCTCTGCCTCGGTCGGTCCTTGCTTCTACTTCTTTCTTTGCATTTACCAAAACAATCATTTTTGTTTTGTTTGAAATCATTCATCAGGTGCATTTCTAGACCCCTTGGGGGCTCAAGGCAAGAGAGAACATGAAAGCCCGCCCTCCAAAGATTTAATATCATAGACAGACAATAGAGTGCATGTACAAGTCATTTTGTCACATTATTTTTATTTTAGGTATATACACTGATTCTAAAACGATGGTACGCTGGCTCCTTCTGGTGGTAAGCAAATTAATCAGTGCCTTTGCCTTTCGGTTGTATTTAACTTTTCACATTTACATTTCATTTTCATGAGCAGTTTGTTTTGGAACATAGATTTAGATTTTTAGCCTGACATATATGTGCAATAGAGGTTGCATTTGAAATGAATCATTGTTAAAAAAAACATTTTATTTAAATGCGACAATTATTTTACAAGTGTGCATTTTGTGACTTATATAGAAAATATGATTTTTAAAACTTAAAACGTCTTGTTTTTGATGCAGGCATACCTACTATGCTACTATATTTTATTGACGGTCAATTTGATGGCACTTTGGAGAGCAAAGTTTTTTTTAGATGCCATTTGGTGTAAACATTTTAAGAAACACTCCTGTATTAGAGTGAGTCCCACCCCCCCTTATAACAGGACATTTTTAATTTAGATAAAATCTGAGGTTTGGAAATCGCCTACGCTGTCTTAGAGAATTAGTACACCACACTGCAAGCGCCTTAATCTTCCACTGCTGTTGTTGATGATGCCTGCGACCGTTTTTCCTTTCATGACATTCACTCCTTGTCTACCTTTGCCGTCCTCTGTGTTCATCTGTGCCATTTCGCTCCTCATCACCTCCTTTCTTCTCCTCCTGTCAGATGATCTCCAGGACCTGTTTGATCCCCAGACCCACTTCCCATTCGCACACTCATGTGGCAGCCCTTTTTTTTGGTCCTTTTCTTCTATCATCACCTTTCATGTCTTCCTCTTCCTCAGATTTTTCCCAGGATCTTTTCTTTCATTTCATTTTTTCCCTGACACATTTTGTCAACCTATTCAACTAACGTTTGAGTTACAATGATCTTCTCCCTGTCAACACAAATAAGCCCTGAGCAATTGAGAGTCAGGTTTTCATCATCATCATCACCACATCTTTATCATCATAAAAATACGTAATATAGTAACAATCAAATATGTATGAATTAAGGGTCATGTCCAGCAACAGTTGAAATCATTTTCTGAGATGTCATATAGATTACAATGCAGGTTGCACAAGCATTTATAGTGCAAACTTAAAAAGCAAAACACAAAGTATCTCCAACACCTGATGTGCTAGAAAAAAAGTAAAGACATTTTTTAATCAGCGTCAAATTATAATTAGCCATCTCTGATGAAAATTTGTTGTTGACCCATGTAATTCAAGTGGAAAGGTGTTTATACCTTGCATCTTCTGAAGAATCACGTCATGATTTTTTTTTTTGAAAGGCTCTTTTGTCTTCTTGCGTCTCTCTACGATGAGAACACATACGCTTTATTTCCCCGTCTTGTTGAGTGTACTAATCTGTCACGTCACACCTATCGGTTTGCTTTCATTCTTTTTGGTCCTCTTCATTGTGTACATGTATCCACTTTAGTCCGAGACTCTCTCTGTCTCTCTCTGTCTCTCTGTCTCTCTCTGTCTCTCTCGCTCTCTCTCGCTCTCTCCCTCTCTCTCTCACACCTCTATCTGTCTTTATCTCTATTTCTCTCACGTCACTCATTCACTCACTTACTCACACATATGCACGCACACAGACACATACATGCACACACACAGCCACAGACACACACGCACAACTCCCCTCCTCATTCATATTCCACCTGTGTCAGTCTCCTTGGGGTAGTCAGAATGAATCAAATCCACCTTCAAATTAATCTTTTATTGGTCTTTTTACACAACTACTCCAGGTTATCTTTTCTTCCCTGACTTTATGCATCAATGAGATGTTCTTTTTGTTTACGCAGCCATACTTATTTTGACGAACACCGGCAAAATAGTGTGCACAAACACAATCACTGGACAGGGGATGGCATTTCTACATGACATCAAATTGTATTAGGTGTCTGACGGCATTTCCCAAAGGCGTCTCTTTATAAGAAGATGCCACAGCAGACGAGGCCAAGGTGACATGTGAGAGATAGAGAACAAACAGAAAGAAATGTCGATCTATTTTGCGCAGAAGACAGTCAAGGATACTTGCAGTTTTAAAAGTAGCTGCTGTTTCATGATTTTCTTTTGCCATTAATACGTACTATTGAGCACTAAAGGATTACAAATTGAAGTTTTTTTTAAAATTTGTGTTCATTACAGCCCATAATCTACAAAAGGTATCGCTACCTTTAGGTTGCCCTTGGCTTTATTTTTAGCATTAATTATTTATTCGGTTTGTTCACATCATAGTTGTGGTTGTGCTCGAAAATCATATACAATATACTACGTGCATATACGTGCCTCAAAATATGAGTGACCCAACCTTCGAAAGAGATTGAGAGCGAGTGCAAATTTGAGATAAACGTTGGATGATGGCAGTGTCAGGTATAATTAGTAAATAGTCTTGTAAGACAGAGGCTTCACGCTTATTTCACGTTTACTTCAAGTTTATTGTCAATACTGACTGGGAGATACTTTTTAAACATACAACAGACCAATACATCTATTCGTCAGAACTTGAGCTGCACTGTGCTTGTTTACCGACTAGGCGTGGGGCTACAGCAGTTACATGTTTAAGTGTTTTGTGGAAACCCTTATAATCACACCAATACATTCCCCTTTCATTTTATTAGTAGCTTTTTATTGTTAGTTTTGAGTCAAGTAAAAATTGTGGTGAGCTTTTGCAGGCAACATTAAAGTATTCTTGAAAGTCTTCTTGCGCAATTAATACAATATGAGTCAGTCATCTGCATCATGTGAAGTGATGACAAAATTCAAAAATATGAAGACCATTTTAAGTTTGGTTCACTGGCTGTGATTCCAAGAAGGGTGACCACCGTTTCATACATCAGTCCATTTGTGGGTCTTGGTGGGGAATGAACACCAAAGGGGGGTCTTGCAAAGGGCGCTCTTCAAACAAGCATCACTACTTTCATCACAAGGAAAAGTATTATGCAATCTCGGGATTCTGGTGTGAAGTTTACAACCTGACACCTCTCCTGCCTTGCTGTGTTGAAAGCTATTATCATAGAAAAACTATTTTATATATCTCAACTGACACTTACATTGTCACACATTTAATTATCAAATTGTGAGACGATGTGTTAATGCACAATGTCTGTGTTAATGCACAGTGTATGTATCCTACTTATTAAATGGCATATTTACGATGTCAACAAAAGAAGATGCAAATTTTGTACTCTTTGTCTGGAAATATATACCTTTGTGGTGAGGCTCAAGGTCAGGTCAGGGATAGGCAACATACCTAAAACATCTGCTCAGGTTTGTTTTGTTGCAATAACACTTTTCACCACTAAATGGTAGACATCCTTTAGAAGCACTTTCACCAGTTCATTCTCAACAGACGAGAACAACAGAGATGCTGTTAGTCATGATTGGTTTTGTGGCATGTTAGCATCATTAAAGGTAATGTAGAATCTTTCATCACAAACATGGAACAAACTGTGATTTTACTGTTTTGCATTTGTGACGGTCATTGTTTCATGTTAACGACAAGCAAACAAATTGAATGTGACAGTTAATTAAGACATATTTAATGAACTGCCGCTAACGTTAACACACCCATAGGTAACGATTAACAACCTAAAGACGGAAAGGTTTCAGCACTGCATGCCGCATTGCTCCTTGTGAACGGAAGACCTTCCAAAAACAAGAAAAGTACATGTGCCACAGCTTGCATTCACATCGGCCTAGCACTTGTTTATATTCATCCAGCCATCCATCCTCTATCCCGCTTGTCCCCACGGGGGTCGCGGGCGTGCTGGAGCCTATCCCAGCAGTCATCGGGCAGTAGGCGGGGGACACCCTGAACCGGTTGCCAGCCAATCGCAGGGCACACAGAGACAAACAACCATTCGCACTCGCACTCACACCTAGGGACAATTTGGAGTCTTCAATCGGCCTACCAAGCATGTTTTTGGGATGTGGGAGGAAACCGGAGTGCCCGGAGAAAACCCACACAGGCCCGGGGAGAACATGCAAACTCCACACAGGGAGGGCCGGAGGTGTTGTTTATACCCATACATTGTAAATAAAAAGAGATCCCCATGCCAGTTTGGACCATTTATGTCATTTTCTAGACTAGAAAAGTACTTTGTTGTTGTTCATTTGTGAACAAAAATTTCCTCGTATTAATTTTTCAACAGTGTACCATGTACCGTTCGAAAGAATTTTTCATTTGAATGGTAAAAGTGCACTCGATAGTTCACGTTACAGCTGTTGTACAATTTTTAAATTTGGAGGGTTAGAAGTGTGTATGATCTAGTTCAAGTGAAAGAAGTTTTAAAATGAGTAAATGCAAGTAGACTTGGCTACGACCACCGCCCATTCTGTCTCTAACAGGCCGGTTTGTTTCCCGGTGAGAGCTGACCTTTCTCCTGAAGGAGAGCGGGAGACGGCCAGCAAACCAAGCGAGGGAACAATGTGTGGAAATGGGTCAATGACAACTTACTGGAACAGAAAGATGAGTCTGGAGGTGCATGTGAAGATCTGTCGTGTTTGCGGCAGGTGGGTCACTTGGAGCATGAGCGTGTCTATTGATTGCCTGATATTGGGGTCACTGATGATTGCAAGTGAGAAAAAAAGAGTGTGTGTCCGTATGTGTGTGTGTGTTTGTGTGTGTGTGTGTGTGTGTGTGTGTGCGTGCGTGTGTCTAAAACTGATGTTTATATCGATTTTTTTGCACCCCCCTGTCTTCTTGTGGTAACCATGACAATATCACTCCATGGGAGAGGCTGTACACTATGACATCAATGTTGCACACGCACACAATCACACACTCACAAACACACACACATACACACATGCTGCATTCAGCCAACACACTCATACTCTTAGTGAATGCGGCTGGTAAACACACAAACACACAGTTGCTCCTGGTTACACAAACCCGTGCATTTACATGGAAATACTGACACAATGCCGAACAGCAGGTGTGTGGTCCTCCAAGTCTCAAGAGGACAAACATGACCAGCTCTTAGCCACACGCACACACAAGTGAATTGGGTAAAAAGCAGTGTCTGCGAAGATGATGCCAATTGCAGAGCAGAAAATCTATCATCTAATTATCAACATTTGTTTGCGCATTTATAAGATTGACAAAACATTGCCTGCACAGCCAGGTTTTATGATGGCAACAGTGTAACACAGTAACTGTTTATTTATATTCCCAAGGGGAAAATCTAGTTCACCTAAGGTTTAGGAAAGCATCGCACTTTGGTGTTAGCGACAGATGGTCACATGCAGTTAATTGAAATGCTCGTATTTATAAACGGTGTTAAATGGCTGGAAGATTGCAAAATCCATCAAGACACAGTGACACCTAGACAAAAAGTTAATTACGAACTGTAGAATCGGTTGTGGCTGATGTGGAAAAGCCAATGAAAGGAAAACAAAGCATGAACATCTCAGATTGATGATATCGAACAGAGGAGGAAAACTGCAAAGATTTTTTTCCCCCCCTCTTGTAACGACATTGAGTTAGTCGTGTTTCCAAATACGATCCATCACCACAATTTAGTGTGTGTGCGACTGTGCGTGTAATACAATGAGAGCGTCCACGAGAACGTGAATAAGGCAAAGCAAGAGTGAATCATTCCCCGAACAGACCACCTTGGCAGCGTGATATCAGATGCATTATTTGATGATTGGATCACTTGCTACAAAAGCTGATAGATCGCTGCCTGAAATTGATTTCTGTCTGGATGTGGCACACATATACACACACACAGAGACTGTGAGACAGACAGCCGTGAGAAACTAATTACTAGTTCACAGGCTGTCTGAAAAGCGAACCACAATGAAAACACCTGAAGGACTGTCAGGCTGGAAAGCAGAGACAAAATAAATTGGGAAATTAATGTTCCATTATTGGGCCCAGAGTGTGTGCGTGCTGAAATTTTCAGAGCTGGATGATTTGATTGCCAGTGGGGGTCACGGGTCTGTCATTTCCAGGGGCAGTGAATATCGAGCAGTGTCAGAGGTTAACATCTGTGTGATAAAATACCAAATTATAACCCGCAACAAGCTCATTTAGGCTTTGCTCTTGTGTAGACTGTAATTTTGGCTCTCTAATTTGGAATGTGGAGGCTAAGAATTTATTCATTAGATGTAAATTGTGTGTAATGTATTAGAATCCCTGTGTATGGCTTCATTTAGATTCTAACCACTTGATAACCCTCAACCTGTTGTATGACAATAAAAAGGTTGAACTATTTGCAAGGAGCTTATAGCCCAATGATTCCCAACCAAGGAGCCGTGTGAGACGGGTGTGTCATGAGACAGCATCAAGCGTGCCTTGGGAAATGATCCAATTTCACTATCATTGTCTGGAAATGATGCAATTATGACAAATTATTTTTCTCCAAGTCATTGTTCATCTCCTATCCGTGCCAGCAATAGTGAACAATTAAATGCTCTTCCTCAGGATGCCTAATGCTGCATTGAACCTGTCGTCATTTATACAACAGCATAAGTCGTAGCTTTCTATATCGCTCGCAGCTTTATTTTCATTTGAACAGGCTCAGATCTCAAGAGTGTTTGTGAGTAAATTGAGTTGAGAGCATCATTACTTATATTTATACTACCCAGATGTCTGACGGGACTATTGAACCTCCTTGCCCCAGAGGAGCGCCGTGCCTATTTTTCAAGCAAATATTTACTGTAATTATAACTTAAATACTGTGTTGGTGTAGGTTACTAATAGACTTTGGTGCGTTGAGTTATATCGTCACCAAAGGAGCATTCATGTGCATGATCAGTGCCAAGATAGTATTTATTTGCAGTTGTTATTGTGTTCATCCTTAATAAGGTTCTCATTTTGAAATGTGATATGCAGTTATTTACACATGTTTTTAAATGCTACTTTTTATTACTGTTATTCACATTTATAACAGTGAGTCACGAATCGGTCATAAAATGCGGCTCCCAAGGTGACAACAGTGCCCTCATTCAGATTTGAGTAAAAGGCTTGAACTGAATTAAATTACACTTTGGGGGAAGCAAGTATTTTCCGTTGCAGTCTATTTGCATCGGTGGCAAATAGGGCAGACCATCTGCATAGTGTGAAGTTGATACTTGAGCAGTTTCTGCCCAGGCTCACACCAAACTGCAGCAGGGATAGTCTCCACCCTCAAACAACCTTTCACAGGATCCACAGCTGGTCATATTTTTGGTCAGTGCATTCCAGAAAAGATTCCTTCTTCATTCTAAGCGATTGTATTTTTCCCTGTGTGAGGATCTTTTTCTCAGTTATTTAGTTTGGAAGTACCAGAAGAAAAACATTTTTACTTTTGTTGTAGCCAATGGGAACATTGTTTAGTTCCACCCTCCAGGTAAAAAAAGAAAAAAAAAATTGGATGAACCCTCTGCCATATTTCTGCATCTGCCGTGTAAAGCAGTGACACAAGCGGTCATGGCAATGTTGTATCTGATGCATGTGTGTGTGCGTGTTTCAGGTTAGGTTAGGGCGGGGTGGTGGGTGTTACCTCTCTGTCAGAACTCCTCTGTCACACTCGGTAATGATCAAAGCTCTCACGGGGACCCCCTACCGTACACACTTACACAAGCAGCCAACCGGACAAGAATTGCTCAGCCATGCTTCCCTCGCTCCACTCGGCTCATGGGGATCTCTCTCGTTCACTCTCACACATTACACGGTGCACATTACCCACCATTTATTTATCCCCATCCTTTTATATACTCCAAGCCAGGGGTGTCCAACTAAATCCAGTACATCAGAGTTGTAAACACTGTAGTATTCTGCTCTTGCTATTTATTTCAAAAAATGTGTTTGCTCACGCAAGTATTTGCACATGCACGTCTAGAGAATGACATGAATTACAACACTGTGTATAGCAAATAAAATATTAAAGAAATACTAAAATACTTTTCTGGGAATGCAATCTTTCTGACTCTTAATTCTTTGGCCTTCTGTTTTTATTGGTGGCAAAGCTAGCAAACTGCTCCATGTGAGGTGTTGACTCAAATCAAATTTATTTCGCACCAGTTCTGTTCCATAGCTGAGGAGACACAGTAGTTTGTCTTCTTGAAGCAACACTTTAGTGTTTCCATCAATTGTTTTAAAAAAGCCTTTCCTATCACATCAACTCCTCGTGCGTGCGTGCGTGCGTGCGTGCGTGCAAGCAATATCCGACGAAAATGTCCCACGAAGCATGTATCATGAGCGCAAAAAGTCTGTTCTTCTCAAGGGGATTTCCTAAAGTTTTTTTTTTTTTTTTTTTTTTTTGTGTCAGTCATGCAGCAGCAACAGGATGTAATATTTTTGGTCGCATTTATGGAAGACATTTATGGACGCCAGGAGTCCCCAAAATTTTTTTTTAATTATGATGCAATCTGTACTGGTTGGCAACAAATAGTAAGGTTAGAACCAATACAGATTGCACCAGTGTGCCCCCCCAGTTCAGTTTCACCCAAAGTATGAATAAGTTTAGGAACTTTTGTTCATTGATCTTGTTCTGGTATAACGTTGACGGTATGCGTGACACTTGATTTGTCTTTGTACAAGATTTGGCTTCAAGTCAGGTTTTGCTTGTTAGACTGATTGAAAATGAGGAGTTGATTGAATGTGGGGCAAAACAATTATCATGATATTATCACATTGGTATTGCTTGTGCTATTGCATTCATCTTGTCTTCTATTTAAAAGTCATTTTTAAGTTTCTTTTCCTTTTTTTCAGACATTTTCTCCAGTAAAGAGAGAATTCTCTTACCTTGCTGACAGCTTCGACTGTCACTCCAGTCTTTGTTAGACCTGTCACCACTTCCTTGTGTGAGTGCCTAAAAACAGCTGATCGGGTGGAGAAGCCTTCAAAATGAAGCTCCCACTCTTTAGAACTCATTTGTTTCCGATGTGATTACTTTTGCAGTTTCCCAGTTTCTGCAGATCTCTTCATGTCTATGTGAAAGCTGTTGTGACAGTCATGTTCCAAAAAAGACACCAAATGCTGAGCTGAACACAGGACAAAATATTGCCCCAATCAATTCATACCTGCCCTTTTAGTGAGGATGTTGTGCTTTGGATGACTTCCATATAGTGGAAAAAGTTGAAAAAGCTCTATGCTGACAATGCTGTCCTGGTCAATCAGCAGCAAGTGACTGTCTTCAGATGGGAGGCATAACAAACAAGAGCTAAAATACACAGATAGGCGATAGTTGGCAGAGGATGATGTGAGGAGGCTCCATTTAATCATGTGCATACCAATTACATCAAACCCTGCTTCTGGATGCCTTCCCTCACAATGTTTATATTTTCCCTATAGCTTCAACTGACATAATTGTAATCACACTTACTTTTGATTCTACACGACCGATGCTGAGCTACTAAAGGTGCTCTATGTTTGTACCTCTTCATACTAATCTGTCAGTTTCTTCACATTATCATCGTCACATTGTCATCTTGTGCTTATAGCAATTCAGACACATGTTGAGGACACCAGCTTTTGGCTTTATGGTTGTCATCATGGTTTTCCTCGTATCCATATCTTCTATTATGGTATCACAAAAAAAGTCGGATCAAAACACACATTTTGAGTTGATCCTTCGGATGCTCACTGAACTGAAATCCCAAAATGATAAACATCTCACGGAAACTCAAAGCTGTGTGACTTAAAAAGGATTTGACTTTGGACGGGTGCGCTTTCTGTGCTATTTCTCTGTCTTCTTCCCACTCCCCCCCCCCCAACATCTGTCCTCGCCTCCTCTGTGCTTCAACTCCCGCGTTTGGTTTGATTAATTTTTCACAGTTCTTGAATATTTTGCATCTCAGCATGAAACTAAGCCTTGAAACTGTCTTCAGAGGCAGATGCTTAATCATCGTTTTTCCAGAGGCATTAAAAGATTCATCATGTACCACAAAGTCTTTTCAGGTTTTCGTGAAGTCGTGATATCCATGTATGAGCCAATGGCATTTCAATTGTTTTCATTACGGATCATTTGAGTCATTTATCCCTACGCTGTGTATGTGATTTGCCACTGATTCATGATACGCGTCTCTGTAAAGGAGAGCATGCCTCGCCGCTCATCTCTTCTCCAACCCCCTCCAAGATACAGTCCAGGGCACAAAGAGACAGAAAATGGAGCACAGAGACGGCACGGCCCAGTGTGAGACAGGAAACAAATGGTGCTTCCTAGCACTTTAATGTGTCAGTGTGTGTGTTCATGGTTCCCAACTATGGTTGTTGACCCAGAAATGTTTTTCTACTTTACGAACAAATTTGTCCTGCTATTACTTTATATTCAGTCTTCCGGTAGATTCAGAGCCTTGCCTTCAACGTTTAGTTATGGTTGCAGTACAATTGAACCCAATTGTTGCATTAGCTTAATGCGTATTATTCGGTATGTGAAGTTGCATACATGGGTGCACGGTGTATTTTTTTAATTTTAGTGCGCTTGCTTGATTTCTGTGTGACATCAAGGAGGAGGTGGGGGTGGAAGGGGTGATCACTTGTGTTTGGTGACATTTTCATGCTCCTCATCCACACAAATTAAAATTTGTTATTCCACACTGTAGGCAATGATCAGTGAACATTCTCTAGGAAGAGGAGACGGCCAAACAACAGCAGGAATGCACAAGCAGAACGAGGGGTGGTTAGGGGGCTGACATGGAGATGGCTCTACCCGCAAAAATTTTACAATGGCAAGAAAGCTGTTGCAAAATGTCTAGAATTCTTTATTCCTGGGGCATTTTGATAAGAGCATACCACAGACATGTCAGTAAGACACCTAGGAAGTGTTTCAGATAAAAAATGAATCTATAATAAAGTAAAAAGATTTCATGCAAAAGTAAATGCTTATTATGTTAAAATGTTTAGGCTGACTCCGAATGTCTGTGTTGAGAGAACATGTTTCGTTTCTTGTTAGAAGTCTTTAATAAATGTCAATCAATAATTGGTTCCACATTATTCAGGGTCATAAAACATTACATTTAAATATACGTACGTATTTTTTTTACATTGAAATCATTTAATGATTTGATTTTGCTATCCAGTTTTGATTTGGTTCTATGAAAATACACGTTCATGTTTTTTATCCGCTCAAATCATTACATTCATATTCCCTAACGGTATATGGCTTTGTTTGTTTCTATGACAATAGAGACTGCAAAGATTTTCATTGCAAATAATGTGGGCTATAAATGGTCCCTTGCACACTGAGCAATTTTCTCCAGGATGAAAGTGTGACTTCTAAAATTGTTTTAGTTCTATGTTCCGCAATGTTGCCACATAAAAATAATACCCCTATATTATGTGGAGCTGTCATCTCCTTGAACTTGTAGAGGGAGACAATTTAAAGCTCATTGTGAGCTAAATCTATTTTTGGAGCACTTTTCCAGACACCGGAAATAAGTGCATCCCTCTGCCCCGAGGCACTGCCAACCCACCTGAAGGAATCTCATTAGAGGTGGTTTCAGCTGAACTTGACTAATGTCTGACAGTCGACACGCTGTTTCAGGGGCTTCTCCACGCTGTTGATTTGAAGGGAGCTGCTGTGTGGCTAAAACGAGGATAAGTATGGATTTTAGACTCAACAAAAATAGCATTGTCTCCAAAAAGCCAAGCTTTTTACGCCCATTAACCGAGACAAAAGGTGAAAATGTAAAGTGCTCACATCAGCTATAATGAGCTGCGACACATACTCCACAGCAGGCACAAGCCCCTGCACTGCTTTAACTTGGTTACTGCACTATGGGGCTGACAAAGCATATAGAGACAGACAGCATAGACACATGGGATAAAGTGAGAGAACAATTAAAAAAAAAAAAAAATAGTAGTCATCGGCTCTGTGGAGCTGAAATCCCCTCTCTCAGCTTTCTGGCTAGAAACAAGCTGGGGGCCACAATGGCCAGCGGATTCCCCCTGGATTTGGAACACAAAGAGTGGGCATCAGTCCACCCAATAACCCTGAAAATGCCATCCCTGCCTAGCCACATGCGCTCCATCCACACGGGCTATCGTGCACTAAGCTTGCTCTCACAACAGGATTGAGTAGAAATCTAAGATTTTCACATGGAAAAGCTTCACTTTTACCTCTACCAAGGATTTTCTCTGCTGTTTTTCCTGTGCATGTTGCTTCCAGTCCTAACTGATGCAGTTTCATTTCTACGTTTACACTGTGGGATGAGCATAACACCTTTGTGTTCTTATAAGCCTTAAAGTCAACAGATTCTGGGTTTGAATCTCGGCTCTTGCTGTCTTGTATAGAATTTGCATGTTCTCACTGTGCTTGTGTGGGTTTTCACCAGATACTCCAGCTTCCTCCAACGTGCAAAAAAACCCAAAAAAACACACACAAATGGAACCATGCATTTGCTGGCAGTTGATAGTGTGGCAAATGTAGCATTCTGATTGTCCACTCTGACCACTCGTGTCTACTTCATTCGTGTGTGTATGTTATATTTAACTCTGAACGTGCGTCGATAATTCATTGCGTGAAAATTCAGGTCAGGCTTGTCCTCGGTGCATTAAAAGTAACCCGTGGGGGCGATGTGGTCTCAGCAAGAGAGGACTACAGCCCTGACCTATTTCACGTCCACTTAAGGAAGTCTTTAAGTTTGTCACAACCAGGTGTTGATCGCACTTCAGTATGATAAGATCATTAGGGTGCTCACAGACAATTAAACAATGAGATAATTAAGCAGAATGAATGTCTAGTGTCCCAGGTACGGCTATGCCAGTGCCAGAAGCAAAGCTATGAAGATGGCAGCAGGTGGCCGAGTGGTGCTGCTGAGCCAAGTTTTAACGATTACCTCTAGTCTCTCTAAGTGTGTGTGGGTGTGTGTGCGTGTGTGTGTGTGTGGGTGTGCGTGTGGGTATGCGCGTGCGTGTCAAGGAGTTGCAGACTGATTCTCATCACTCTGATTGTTCCACTTGCGTTTGCCGTGACTGATAGTAATTGCAACAGCATTTGGCTCCAGTGCAAATGGAAGTGTGATGAGCCTTCAGCGGTCACTAAGGACGTTTGGCCATCGAAAGATCTTTATGCAGCGTGATGCACATCTGAGAAGTACTGAATGTTTTTAATCTATTTCATGACTCACCTGCAAAGGGTCTGTGAAAGCTTCCGCAAAAAAAAAATATTAATGATTAAATGTTGCAAAATGTGGAATTACAGCTTCCTGTTTTATCACTGACCTACCCAGCTTGAGCTCCCCTCTTTGCAACTTTTTCTATCTTCACTTCCATGCACTCTCTCGTTCGACTTGGGCGTCACACAGCTTCGCAAAACACGGAAACACAAGCAGTTTTGCCAAAATGTAACTTGTCTTAAACCAAAGTTGTGTTCACAAGCGGCAGCGTTGGCAGTTATAATCACCGCTTTGAATTAGCCACAATTGCGTAAAATTAAAATACAGAGAGGCTATGAATTTCTCATTCATCAGAGTTGAGCTAAGAAGGATCAAGAGGCTCAGCAGAGCCACAAATCTAAAAATCTGATTTTCTGCTCTGGTGTAAACCAACTCAGTAACTCACAACCTATGAGCTCGAGAGCTAGATCCCCTTTCTAAACAGTTTCTGGGCAGCTGACCAATGCTATCAAAGAAAAAAAAGGCATTTTAATTCCCTTGGCATGTTTATTGATCATAACACTGCCTTTTGATATGTGCTGCTAGAAGGAGCGCTCTGCCTGAATATCAATGAAGTCCCACTGACAGGCAGATAGAGTGGGAATATTGCCAAGGCCTTGTTTGTATTGCACATTTTTTATTACAGCCTTTTCGCTTGTGTTCTGTTGTGTCTCGCACCATTCATTACATGCTGTTTTATTTTTCCTTGCCAATTTGTCACAACCTACTCTCTCTGTCCCGTAATATTTTGTGTGTATAATCACATCACAATCAGCCAGAGATGCCAACCCTTTTTGTCCTTGTGCTATTTCAAAATGTTCCAATGCTGACAGCACTGGGGCCTGTTGTTAAACACATAATGGAACACAGGCATGTAAATGTATTAGTTTGGGACTTGCTTACATCATAATTTTATGTTATACAATTTGCAGAAACGGAGAAATTAAAACATTAGTCTTTTCCAAATTATGTTTCAATTGAGATAATACTCTCAAGACAAACCAGCCCTCTAATGGTATGCTTTTTTTTTCTCTCTGCTGAAAAATATAGCTCCACAATCATACATATTCTTATATGATATCCAAAAACAAAATAGAGTGATGGAGTGTGTATTTTATTTCTGGCTGATGTATGGCTGGCAGTGTGGCAAATGGTGGCTAGTCAAGGTTTCCCAGGAGATGAATTATAAATTATAGTGTTTTGAGTGACAAATGTTGTGCATATATTTGGTGTGTATTATTGATGCTGTCACTTTCCTGAGGAATATAAAAAGTGAACATTATACAGAAAACTACTAAGATGAGCAAAGATTTCTGCCAGGGAACAAAGATATTGTGAGCAAGGGAGTCTTTGTAGTTATTCACTATGCCGCCCCCAGCCCCCCCATTGCTGTGTCACAGCCAAAGGGGTAATTTAAAAAAAAAAAAAGTAAAACATATGATAATAATGCATTCAATGATTTGAATCCACATTTTACTCTTGTCCGCAGTGCTGAGAATCTGTCTGCACCGCAATCAAATTCATCAAATTCATCAAATTTGCATAAGAGTCTTAACGTCAATAGTGACTTTCTACAGGTCTAATGTTCAGACAACTTTGTTCGCTTTACATTTTCATTTCTTGCTTCTGTGGATTTCCTCCAACATGTTAAGTTCAAATTTCGAAATTTGAATCTAAGTGTTAATGGTTGTATATTTTCCCTGCCTTTGGCCAAGACTTGCTCATTCACCTCGCTCTAGCTCACCTGTGACCCCAATGAGGTGCGACGCAAAAGGTTGCTGAATGCTTTGAAAACCTTAACTGCACAAAATAAACCACAAATGCGCTCATTCCACAAACAGCATGAAAATGCAAGACACCGAATCCCCAGTTGCTCCTGATGGTATATCATCAGTCGGTGAATGAGGAAGCAGAGTGTCGTGCTTTGAATGCCAAAGGTAAAAAAGTTCTGTACAAGTACAACCTGTTTATCAAACGGCTAAACACGCATTATTAATTTCAAGTTGTATAAGAGACACGTTATTCTTTTTTTTTTTTTTTTTTTTAATGAGCCATTTTCTGCTTATGTTAGTGCAAAATTATGCAAAATCGCTTATGGATGGATGAGGAACCCAAAAGAGTGCTGGATCAATTGGAACGTTTTCAATTTTGCTAGTGGGGTCGTAAAACAGTAGCTGAAATACCAACACAATGTAAGTGTTTGACATTAAAAATAAGTCTTACTGGGGGAAATGAAATTGTCTTATTTTCCCTGCTCTTTGCTTAATGACGTATTGAAAGAGTCCAGGTTGTCATTGTAACAAAAGGCACGCTAAAGGAATGGTGTGCACTCAACAGCATGTTTCACCTCCTCACTATTCATTCCCCACGACAGTTAATGCAGTGTCCCTTAGAGCACACTGGGTCTTCAATTGAATATCTGCCAGCCACTGTGGCTCTCAGAGTTTGAACTGTGTTTGAGGCTCAGACTGATTGACAGTCAGCGGTCTTTTTCACATCTCATACAGACTGATTGACATACTTGTCAATGAAAAGGATGTGAAAGGAGAAATACTAAACTGACTTTTAGTCATATCCTTTCTCCAAATCGATTGCCATACATGTGATTGCTGAACAACCACTGAGACAGCTCCAACTGGACATTTTGAACATCTACCGTGTGAGCATTTAAACGTACAGTCATAGTTCAACGCATAAGTAAATACCCAAGAATTCGGACTTTTTGATCAGTATCACCACCACACCACTTTGTTGGACCATCATGTGTGCCGTGGGAAATTGTCAGATTTCTCTCTGTTGATCTGAAAATCATTATTTACTACAAATCATGGATCCTTGTTCCTCTATGTATACCAACGGCATTTAGCGAAGGGTAGAACAAATGAATGTGCTTTGACTTGTTGGCAGAAGGTATAATTAATCTGTGTTAACTGTATAGTTCATCCTTTGTTTGCAGTAGTAGGCCATGTCGCTACTGGCCAAGCTGAAAAAAAGCCGAAGGTAACAGTTTTAATGAGCAAAAAGACAACCAATGTGGCTCGTGATTTAAATATATTTCAAGTTAAACTGTCCCAATGTTAAATGCGCCCGACCTCCTGCTCCTTTTCCCAACTGGCTTCTCCATGGTTATCAACCTGCCTGCGTGAGAACGGCGCCAGAGAAGACGAAGACATGCTGGGCTGCCGACTGAGAGCACAAAACGTGTGTATGCGTTCGTGTGTGAATGTGGGGGCGTGTGCGTGTTTCACACTTGCTTCAAAAGGCTCAAATGTGATGCGAGCTGAAAAATAATATTCATATTTTGGGAACAAAGTGATTCATATTTTTACTTTTTCCTCACTTGTGGTGTCTGAGTTCAGGGATTTTCTTTATTTTCCCTGATACAAAACATGGAATAAAAAAAGTGTAGTATTTTTTTCTAGCGAGGGGCAAATATTGATTCTTAACAGAAAATGAGAAAAATTCTCATGGGGGAGGTCCCTTATGCCAAAACATGTACGTAACCACAATCTTGCGCTAATTAACTTGTTCAACATTCATTTAACATCATAAAATTGCATGGTTAGGCTGGTGCATGTTTTTTGTCAGAGTAACACAGTGGGGATACCCCCCCCCCCCCTATTTTTCTTAAGGTCATTTCTCAAGTAGAGTTACAGGTGTACTTTGAAGCACATGGCTCGGGGTCAAAAGTTTCCAGCAATCATTTATTTTGCAGAGTATATGGACATGATGTCTTTGGCAACATTCCATTCATTTTCCATACTTCTTACATTGTTGACTTGCTGTCATGGGGAGCTGGGGCCCATCTCAGCTGATTTCGGAAAATAGGGGGACGGCATCCTGGACTGGTCGCCAGTCAATCACAGGACACATAAAGACATGACAGCCATTCACAATGGGAACTGAACCCACGCTGCCTGCACCAAAGTCAATCAAATCGGTGACTCGTGTTGAATCTTTCAACTTTATTCAAGCATGCTGACTAGAATAAATCAGCAGATTCCAGAGGAAAAATAATCCTCAATGAGTTCCTTTAATATTTAGAAAAAAGGCTAGGAGGAGTTCGGGTGACTGGCAAGAGGGGGTCATTCATTTTCATCCCTCCCTTGCCTCTCCTCTTCCATTGTCCCTTTTTGCTCCCCTTCCTTCTCTGCATCCACCTTTACCTTTGTCTTGTCTATCTTTCCATTTCCGTCTCCCTCTGCCCCTCTCTCATCCCCAGCCACCCCGCCTTCTCCTGCCCGGCATGACGTGGGATCACATCAAGGAACTGTTGCTGGGAGTTACGGGGATTGAGAGCGACGCGTTGGAATGCAACTCCAGCGGAGCCCCTGAGAGCAATAGGAGGAGGGAGAGGAGGAGGTTGTAGACTATTTCCACTTCATGCCTCTTAAGTCGTTCACCTCAATACTCTGACCACTCTCTCTCTCTCGCTTTCTCTCTGTCTTTAACCTCTTTTTATCTTTCCCATCATACCTCCATCCTCTCTGGGCATCCACACTCTGCCGTTCGGTTCTTCTTTGCCCTTTCGCTTGACTTTTGTGCTGTTTATTGGCCCTCTGTCAGGCTGTCCAACCAGGTTGCCTGTTTGTCTGTAAGCAGTGTAAATGCCAGCTAAACAGACAGTGGCAGAGGCAAGGGAGGGCAAACACATGGAGATGCAAATGCACACACCATGGCCAAATGGCCAAACACACATTCTCTCTCATCAGCAGAATGAAAGTGCTTTCTAGTGTTATTTGAATGAGACAGAAAAGATCCCTATTCAACCCCTCTAGCCAGCTTTTATTAACACGGTGAGGCGACATGAGCGCCCTCTCCTCGCTATCCCCTCCCCCACTTTGCATCCCTTGTCTGACATACACACACACGCACACATGCGCACACACACACGCACACACACACACACACATGGTGAGGTAGATTTCCTGCACAGGTATGATCTACTCTCTCCTTTAGTTGGCCCCCTCCTCATTCTTTTGTAACCCCATTCCCCCCTTTCTTTCTCTCTCACACCCCCCTCTCTCTCTCACTCTCGCTCTCTCTCTGGCTCTCTCTCACCCTCTCTCTTTTTCTCTCTATCTGCGTAAAGGGGCAGTCAAAGGCACACATCCACCGGTGGCTGAAGCAGCAGCAGCAACAGCGGCAGCAGCAACAGCATCTCTTTGGAGCAGACCAGAGGACAGGGCAAGTGTTCTCTCACTGCAGCAGCATGGAGTGACGTGGACTCACGGGGACTTGTCAGAACCAAACCGGAGGATGGACCACCTGGCTTCCCGTGCATGGATGCTCGTCTTCGTTTTCCATTATGGTGCCACATGCATCACTCAGAAGCTCCTGCTGAAGTGGTAGTTTTATATTGTATTTGTTGGTATTTTTGTTCACACATTTTTATAGAGATTTTAAATATGTTTTATAATATCCTGTATCTCTTTTGAGTTTGGTTTGAAGCTTTGATAGTCTGTCAGAAGTTTATTAATGAGGCGTTTGAATGACAGCTCAATATTGGATTCCTTTTATATCTACTTGACACTGAAGGTGACATAATTTTAATTAATGTAAATACAAAATCACAATAGCCTGACTTAATGCATAGCCAATGAGTTCATTTGCTTGAATGCAAATGAGTGCATTCAACAATTGAGAAAGGTTTTTATCTCATACAGAACATCGCAAATCTGTCTCAGTTTTCTTCCAGTTTACCTCCCACTCTGCTAAGAATGTTGTCACAAGTGGCAGAGTGGAGACAAATCCTTGTTAAAGCAACTTTTTGTTGAATTACTTTAAATGGGTCCGTTTGTTGGTTCGTTTGCAACGTGCTCGAGTGGAACCCACTCGTCAAGTACTGCTCACTTTGGTCAAATATGAGACAATTTTGTTTAGATTGATTCTGATTTGCCCATTATGACATAATGTTTTATTTTACGCTTGAGAGAAAGCTATTTTATTATCAAAATAATAATAATAATAATAATAATACCAGTACTTTGTAAATCAAAATCCTAGTAATTGTCATTGTTCTCTTACCTTTTTTCCATTCATAGTAATATTTTGTTCCTAACTCTACCTACGCATTTGGGCTGTAAAAAACTAAAATAATCGACCAACACAGCAGTTTGATTGAGATATACTATAGATACACAAATGTATAATTTTCAACACCTCAAGGAAATAAAAACTACAATGCTAAGTAAATCCAATGTACAAAGTGGGTGTCACGCTTTAAACAACATCTCATATTTATTCATAGTCCGTTTCTACGTGTGCATGTGTCTGCTTTCCCATACAACCCAGTCTCCCCAATGCCCAGTTCGCTTTATGGCTTTTTATTCCTATCTGACTCTACTGATGGTTCATATAGGGATGGAAGCCATGCACCGCGCTGGAAGCACACACAACACACTGGAACGTACATAAATACATATATATTGTGTAGTTTATATATCTGAATACGGATTCATGCGTTCAGGAGAAGAGCTGTCACACAGGGAGCCATGGGCACACGATCATATTTATAAGGAATTTGTGAACATTCCTCAACACACACATCTGCCACTGAGCCTCAAACAAAATTGATATTGATCTCAACACAGAGGACAAGTGGATTTTGATGTATCAGATCAATTTGAAGCTAAGAAGCAGAACACTTTCTCAGGGACCTGTCATCAAAATAACACAATGAAGAACCATTTAGGGGCTATTTTTGGTCCTTGTAGTGTGAAGAGACTTTGCGGCAAGTAATTGCGACGACAACAGTATATTGTCAAATAGTGGCCTAGACCATTTATTTCCTGAACTGCAGACTGGATCAGAACTGTACTGTATGTTACAATTCATGTAAACTGAAACTGGATTTTAAAACTGTGGCTTTAAAAAAATGGAGGGACTGTTATGAGTAGTGAACTGGACGAGGTGGAACAAAAGTCTCGTAGCTACCTCATCATAAACATGGACGGACACAATGTCCGAGTCCTCTGGAATGCATGAAGATCTTTACACAGCGATGTCATTGACGTGATAAGACTCCACACTAATTCATACAAGGAACTGTTTACACGTCTTGCAAGGTGCTGCTGTTTCGGTTTGCAACAGAGTCAAATTGGCTAAAGCCCCTGATTGATACTGTCTGGGAACTGAAGTTATTACAGTTACAACCTTTTTTTCTTTTTCTTAATAGGAGAAGTGAGTGATTTATTCATGTTGATTGGATCTAACCAGTGAATTGTTAGGAGGAAATAAGGTGTTCGAGATTGGAAAGTAATGATACAATATTTATGGGTGGCTTGTATCAACTCTATCATGTTTATGAAAAGGCAATAACTGCAAAAAAAATCATTGTAACAAGCAGTGAACAACACTGTTGACACATAAAAAACTATTAAATTGTACTTCATAAAGACAAAAAAAAACAAAAAAAGCAAAAAAGGATGGTATTCATAAAATTCACCTGTCGTGTTTTAGCCATGTAGCCTATTTTCCTCGTAGTGTCCTTGTGTGGATCACACTGATGGAAATTTACAATGTAATCGTGAAAAAGGTGCAAATGAAGTGTTTGCATTTGACTGAAACGAACTGTACAATAAACTTTTGCCACTAAACGTTGTCAAAGTTGTCTTTAATTCTTGTCGTAGCCGGGGCGTGACACCAATCTACACATAAGAATTTTTTGCACAAGACAAAACTGTGTGTGTGTGTGTGTGTGTGTGTGTGTGTGTGTGTGTGTGTGTGTGTGTGTGTGTGTGTGTGTGTGTGTGTGTGTGTGTGTGTGTGTGTGTGTGTGTGTGTGTGTGTGTGTGTGTGTGTGTGTGTGTGTGTATAAGAAAAGTTGCCACTACAACCAACAGTACTGAAATATTAGAAATATATAAATAATTAAATAATTTTGTTTTTAAATTAATATATAATATTTAATAATAATAAAAATAATATTTAAATATTTAAATAATTAAATAATTAAAATATAATTATTCATATATTTCTAATATTTCAGTACTGTTGGTTGTAATGGCAACTTTTCTTATCCTCTGGCGCTACCCTCAGGACAAAGTCCGCATTTTCATTCTGTACTACCAATACAGTAATTCAGCTAATCCTCGTTAGTATCTCCTCCGCCTGACGAATGAATTAATAAGTAAATAATTTCCCCCCCTAACAGAGTAGTGACTTTTAAAGTATTTTGATGTTTAAAAATCTTTCCTAATCGTGTACTTGAACAGCACCAGCAAACCGTACGACTGGGTTCGCGGTCACTTCCTATCAACAGGGTAGTAGTGGGTAGTTTTTGCCGTAGCCTGCAATTTACTTGTGTTTCCACGTGGTGGCAGTACACTCTCAAAAGTGGTTGCGAGTCCGCAGAATGCCAAAAGAAAAAGAAGGTAACCGGAAGTGACACCCTTAGCCCGCCTCCTTCACGAATTGTCTAACAACTGTTATCAGAGGCGTTGACATGATACATAACTTCTTTTATCATGTTATCCCTCAGCGCATGATTACACGCAAGGGATTTTGAGACTTACCGTTTACATTTTAACTTGATTTAAAAATAAATAAAAAGGAAATACGTATTCTAGCGAAGAAAACACCATGGCAAAGCGGAGTGGCTGTAAGAAGGCAGATGTCGATACGAAGCTGAAACAAGTGCCGAAGGCAAAGGGTGGAGGAACTAAAGTGCGGGCGAAGAGAAAAGATGCAGGTAATATTTAACAAAACACACCGTGCTGTATTAGAACTCGGAACTTCAATTTGCGGAACACGTATTTCATTACGTGTAACCTATTGACACAATCAATGTTCATAGAAAGTAGACCATTCGACTAATTGTTCAACATTGCAAATGCCTTTATTACTGCATAGCCCTTATGATTACTGTGCTGACCTCTTGGTAACTCAAATTGTTAAAGGTTTTGGCAACCAAGCATGCAAAACAGAAAAGCTTTACTAAGTAAATGTCCGACCATTACAATCCTAAATGGTGTCAATGGTTTCCTGTTTTCTCCAAGGTGATGATGAGGACAATGCAAAAGAGGAAGAGATGCTCAAGAAGAGGGAAAATCCAAAGCCACGTTCCTCTTCAGGCCACAGAGTTGGGAATACTGTTGGCATCAGCACCAGCAAACACGTCCGGGCACCGGTGAAGAGGGAGGAGACGCACAGCACTAATGATTGTGATGAAAAGATGAGCTCAGCAGCCCTGGTGACACACAGTGGAAAGGAAGAAGAGGAGGAGGAGAGTGAGGAAGAGGAGGATGACTGGGAGGAGGTGGAAGGTGAATAGAAAAGAATAACAACACAGTACCTGTATTTGCTTTTCAATTGACTTGTGTTTGTGTTTTGTGAGAACTGGCTGAGCCTCTGAGTCCTGCAGAATCCTCAGAACCAGCCCTGCCCTCTCAGCCTGTAGAGATAGAAATTGAGACCCCTGAAGTCAGAAAAAAGTAAGTGAACATCAATAAGCATTTTATTAGCCTTCTTGTGCAGCAAATACCTATCAAACTGTACTAGGTGGCTTCTGACTTGTGTTTCCAAAAAGGGAGTAGTTACACTTTTCTATTACTAGTTGTATTTAGTTTTGTAATACCATGACAGTATATGACAGTAAACTCAGACACAATCAGTAAATTAACTAATCAATTATTATAGGTACCCTAAGTGAAGAACTGGATAAAAGCCTAATTACAATAGCATTGGGAAATGGTCTACCTTCTGGAATGTTTGTACAAGAAGTATTTGCGTCAGAAGACTTTTGTCAATACAAAAAAAGAAAGCTATTTAATTTCGGTTGCTCCTTACATGTTGCTAAGATACTGTGTTCGTATTTCAAATGTTTGAAACAACCTGTGTTAATAACACCACATATTAATATATTTACTAATTTCACAGATTTCCACTTACATATTAATTGAGTTGTAATCAATCATTATTCTCTGGGAAATTGAGGAACATTTTCTGAAAAATGATTCTGCTTTGACTCAAGATGAGCAAATTTCATGGCAAATATTGAAGTTATTTTTGCCTTTGAGCCATTTGACTGACAAATTGTGCTTTTAATGATGCTCAAATATTGTTGTGAGTAATCATCATTTGTGATTGTCCAGACAGAAGAAAAAGGCAGAGTTTGAAATGTACCTGAGACGGATGATGAACCGTTACAAGAAGGACCTGCTGGTCGACACACATAAGGTGAACACACTTATGTACACTTTTATTGTGAGAATCTTTCCACCCTGCCTTTGGAAGTTATTGCAAGATTCTTCTCATACTCTGTCAGGTGCACCTCATGTGTCTTTTGGCCAGCGGGATGTTCCGCAACCGCCTGTGCAGTGAACCCGATCTGCTTGCCATCACTCTGTCGATGCTGCCCGCCCACTTTAGTGCGGTCGCCAAGGAACGTAAAGATCAGAACTACCTCTCTGGGTTGCTAAAATGGTGTGTACACATTATCAATAGTACATGTATGTTCACTCATCCTTCAAATCAGTGATTCTCTACTAGGCAGCTTTGGCTCATAAGGTTGAAAAACACTGCTTAAAGGGAAAGCCAACTCAAAAATGTATTCATAAAAATATGTACTATACTCCCCTACTTGCCTAAACAAATCATTCAAATTAACCTGCTTTAATTCATATGCAACCAACCGCTTATCTCCGGTGGGCATAAACAAAATTTAAGTATTTATCGTGAATTTGAATGTATTAATTTATGTCTAAGAACGAGCTTTTTGGGGGTGCTTTGTTGGCAACAGCAACAACAAACAAGTCAAACTAATTACAATGACCTTAAATGTGTATGAAACCAAAATATGCACAGACTTTGAACTCTTTACCTTGTCAAGTAAAGGGTCAATAATCTCATTGCATCGCCCAGGTTTCAAGCAACTTTCACCCTCAACCCCAGTCTTCCCTACGAAGAGCGTCCCGACCCTCGCGCTCTGCTGGAGAAACGTCTAGCGAGCCTGTCGGGAAAGAACCACCAGGAGATGACTCATGTCAGTAGTTTGACCCATCCAAGGGAATGGAATGATTCAAATAAATGCTGTTGACATGGTTGTATTGTTTTGGTTTCCCGTAGCTTTTCTTGCTGGTCTTGAGGTCTCTTCAGCTCTTTTGTCGGTTGGTTCTTTCTCTGCAGCCTCTTCCTCTTAAACCTCCACCAGCCAAGGTAACATCACCATTTTAGAATATCTAAGCCATCCATCTATTTTCAGCGCAGCTTATTCTCATTTGCGTGAAATACTATTATCACAATATTATCAAATGTATTAGCACAAATAAAGGCTTATGCTTTTGTTAACGCATTTCTTTTTATAAATACATATTAATAGAGTAGCTGCAGTTCAGTTAATAAATAACTGGCCCCAGTATACATAGAAAATGGATGAATCTCTATGCATGGTCAGATCACTTCCCCTTTTCGGCCTGATTCAGATTTCAAGTCATGGAAAATGCATGCTTATATCACATCAGGTAGGATCCAGTAGACATTCTGTTTCTTTGCCTGTTATTGTGTTCCTGTCAGATAAATACTTTTAATATAAATCTGTGTCTTGTCAACAGGGCAAAGGCGCCACAACCTCCTCTAACGCACCAGCAAAAACAAACCAAAACCAGGTAACTAAGATCAGCTCACTTGAACAGAAAGTCTCTCTAGGCTCTAAGAGGCCAGCTGAAGCAAAAAGTGCTGGAGACAGGGGAGGCAAACGAGCAAAGAGAAAACTGTTAAAGGGAGAGGAAGAAGAGGAAGCTGAGAAGATTTTGTCGCCAGGTGGCCCAAGACCAAAGAACTCCAAACGGCGTAGCGTTGCCTCAAAGGTCACCTACAAGGAAGAAAGCGAGGGTGAGGAGGAAGTTAGTGATGAAGACTTTCAACAGTCCGGTGAGGAGGACAGCGAAGATTCAGAGATTGGGAGCAAAACTGCCAAGGTAGAAAAAGGTAAAGAAAGAGGCAAAAGTAAAAATGACAGGAACAATACAGCCCAGAAGAAAACGAGCGGTTTAGGAAAAGATGAGGAGAATCACGAGGATGGAGAAAAAGGACAGGCTGGCAGCAAAGCAAAGAGACAGAGCACGAAAAAGAAAAATGGTGTCGGAGCTGACCAGTGGGTGGAGGTGTTTGTAGACAAAACCTCCTCCTGGGTGTGTGTGGATGTGGAGCACGGAGTGGGCGCACCTCAGCTCTGCTCCCAGAATGCCACGCGGCCAATCACGTACGTGGTGGGCGTGGACGGAGACGGCTTTGTGAAGGACCTGGGCCGCAAGTACGACCCCACCTGGATGACGTCAAGCAGGAAGAGGCGAGTGGAGGAGGAGTGGTGGGAAGAGACGCTGCAGCCCTTCCTGGGACCAGAAGATGAACAGGACATAAAAGAGGAGAAGGAGGTGACCCATTGTCAAGTTTGAAAAAAAGTCTCACTTCACTGGATTAGTGTATGATCAAGCTTTGTTTTATTGCCCAATCAGATGCAGAAGAAGCTGCTGAACAAGCCCTTGCCTGTCTCCATCGCAGAGTACAAGGACCACCCGCTGTATGCGTTAAAGAGACACCTGCTCAAGTATGAAGCCATCTATCCCGACACAGCCGCCATACTCGGATACTGCCGAGGAGAGCCGGTGTACTCCAGGTCAGTCAAACACTCAGGGCACTTTAGTGTGAGGGACCATCACGGACATAATTTAGGATTACCTCTCACACCTGCTTTTGCACACCGCCCTTCTGTGTGGAGTTTGCATGTTCTCCCCATGCTTGCGTGGGTTTCCCCTGGGTAGTCTGGTTTCCTCCCACATCCTGAAAACATGCATAGCAGGCTGATTGAGCACTCCAAATTACCCGTAGGTGTGAGTGAGTGCGAATGGTTGGTTGTTTCTGTGTGCCCCGCGATTGGCTGGCAACCAGTTCTGCCCGAAGTCAGCCGGGATAGGCTCCAGTGCACCCGCGACCCAGGTGAGGAGAAGCGCTTCAGAAAATGGATGGACTGAAGTATAAAATTGTGTGAATGAGAGTGTTTTGATAAGTGTGAGAGGTAAGCCTGCATCTTATCACCAACGGCCTCTCATAATCTTGTCCCATTCTTCATCGATAATCAGCGGGTAGTCTGTCCAGTTCACAGGCTCTCTGACTAAGTGTGAGTTCAGACACTTTTCAGAATCAGAATCGGCTTTATTGGCCAAGTTTGTGCATGCCAAACAAGGAGAATTTGACTCCGGTTGATCTCAGCCTCTGTACAACATTTAAATGACTCATTATTTTATGGTAATAATGTGAACATTTTGACTGGTTTAAGAAGGTCTTGATACTTGCTGCTCTCTGAAGACTATATCGATGTTATACGATAATATTAATATGTTTTAATGATTTGCTCGAATGCAGCAATATCGAGCTCTTGTTTGTAATGTTGATATTTATTATACAGTATTGTAGTTGTTATTTCAATTAAGCAACGACAGTGATCTACTCTAGACCCAAACGAAATTAAATGTGATCTTGTTCCTTTCTGCTAGAGATTGTGTGCATACTCTACACTCCAAAGACACGTGGCTGAAAGAAGCACGGACTGTCAGAATAGGAGAAGTACCATACAAGGTAAGAGTTTTGATATTGAATTTTAATTGTCAAATCGTTGCTATTATGTGTTTTATTTATATATTATATAAGCCCCTTCTATAGTGATAAAAACAGGAACACCAGATATTGACCAAACTCTCCAATGTTGTTCCCTTTCCTCATCAAGACCTTAAAGTGGGATCTCCGGGGTTTCACTTTAATGTTCTTTTGTGTCCACGTCAGATGGTGAAGGGCTTCTCTAATCGTTCGCGTAAGGCTCGGATGATGACCGAGCAGAAGGATGACAATGACCTTGCTCTGTTTGGAGAATGGCAGACGGAGGTGTATCAACCTCCCATAGCTGTGAATGGAAAGGTATTCAATGCTAGTGAATTGCTAACTTTGTCATTTCAATACAAAGGAAAATTTAGGAGTTATCTATTGGGTTTAAAATTTTTGAAAAACCAAAATCTTGAAAATATCTCTCAAAAGATGCATGTAAATGAAGAAATGACCTCAGATTGATCCTCTCACTGCTGTATTATTTTCGACTCATTTGTTGCCCTCAGGTTCCCCGCAACGACTATGGCAACGTCTACTTGTTCAAGGCTTCTATGCTGCCGGTGGGCTGCGTCCACCTCAGGCTGTCCAACCTTCACCGTGTGGCCAAAAAGTTGGACATGGATGCTGCTCCCGCCGTTACTGGCTTCGACTTTCATGGGGGATATTCGCATGCGGTGTAAGACGGTTAATATAATCAATAGTACAAGAAATTGTTTGTTTATATATTAACTTTGTTCCAACGTGTGCTCCAGCACTGATGGCTACATTGTGTGTGAGGAGAATGAGGAGATCCTCAGAGCTGCCTGGCTGGAAGAACAAGAGCTTCAAAAGCAGAGGGAGAAAGAGGTGCGTGGGTGTCCACTTGTGGGAGTGTCTTGTTCATTGTTTGGGTAAATGGCCATTTTATCTCTCATTTTTCAGAAAAGAGAAAAGAGGGTGATCTCCAATTGGACTTTGCTTGTGAAGGGCCTTCAGATCAGAGAACGTCTAAAGCGGCGTTATGGCAAAAAGGGCCAGGCCGCTGACGAAGACAAATGTGATGGACTGTCTTCAGATGAAGGGGGTGTCGAGGAGGAGGAAAATTCCAGAGCTAAAACTGCCACGGAGACACTGGCTATGTCTTGGCCACAAAACAGGCAAGCAAAGGAAGAGAAAGCAAAGGAAGAGAAAGCAGGGAGTTTCAGCGGACAGAAGACAAAGCGGGAGAGGAGAGGCAAAGAGAAACATTTGTTCCCCTTTGAGAAAGCGTGATTCATGCATGTAATTTTGTACTTTCACTCTGCCGTTGTGCACACATGCGTAGTGCGTATGCATACAGAATCATCGGTGGTTTTACAGACGGCGAAATAAAATCAAACATTATGACAATAACCACATCTGACATGGACAGTTTTGACCGGATAGAAGCTGAAATGTGTTATTGTTGTTCGACATAACTACACAACTTCCATTTTGTCCATATCTAAAGGAGACACACTTAGACTCTTGTCTTTTTCTCACTGCTGTGCTGTGTTACAGTGCATGTTTGTTTCTGGATGATGATGACACTTGTATTTCCATTCTTTGATGGAAATTATTTTTTGTAAATGAACATTAAAGTACGATTAAAATAATGTGGAATGCTTCAATTGAAAGTATCTATGGCCATGTTCTCCGGGCTTATTTTATTTATGTTTTCCCACAGTGCTCATTCAAGTTGCAATTTTCAGCCAATTTTCCTCACCAGTCACTGCAAATCAATGTTTGGGGAATTACACAACAATATTTTCTGGGTATTAAAGCACAAGAAAGCTTGAGGCGGTCATTACTATTTCATGGGAGGCACACTGTAGGTTCCAGTGATAACAAACCTATCTTATGACATATGTATTTACCTAACTTAAAAATTTAATTATCCAGTCCATTGCAGAATCTATAGAACTTGAATAGCAAAAATGATGTGATCATGGAAGTAGAATAATAGAAATCCAGTTTCAATGAAAAAGATAGTTTTACACAGCACTCTTATTTTACAATTTCGAACTTATCAAAACACAAGTGCAGGTTGAATATGTATAAATATATATTTTTGACTATTTGTGTCGTAGAATGTGTCAGGTCCCCTTTTCCTTTTACCTTGACTGGGAACTTGGAAATTCCGAGTCAGTTTCTGTTCAAGAACGCACCACATCGTCCGCCTACCAGCGAACGCACGGAGCGGCTTTGTAGTCTAAAACACACTTTTATATGTCACAGTGGACGGCACCGGCGTCGCCCTGAAAGGTAAAAATGTCTTGAGTTATGTAGAATTATTTGATACATCTGTGGTTAATTGTGTTTCGAGTCTCTCGAGTTGCTGACGGCCTTGTTTACATCCCAATCCACGGGTTTGGTGTGGGCAAGAGGCGTTTCACAACCATCAAATGCTAACGGGGAGCTAGCAGTTGCATTCATATCTTAACTCATGTGGTAAACTCGTATAAAATGAACTTGTTTAACTTTTGATCGTTTCTTTTCAATGAATCCTTTAAACCTCGTCAACCCAATGATGTTAGCTTTGTGTCGTTTTATGACTCAATCTAAATGTTTCAAGGCTAATCTGGCTAACTCAAATTGGCTAGTCGATAGCCGGACAGCACCTTTGTGGCTCTAACGCACACGATTCGCCAAACAAAGGAGGTAAATGTCGATGTTATGTGAATTCAAAGTATGGCATACTTGTTTTATCTCGTCTAGTGCATTACAAAACACCACCACCACCACGTATTATGAAACCGTGCTGACTCGATGTGATACATTAGCTTAGCAAGATGTGTGTCACCCAGTTTAAAGAGACTATTTTTAGCCTGGACCAGGAGCGTTTAGCTGTTGCCTGGCTGACACCAGGAACGCCTGGCAGGTTCGTTTTGGCTCCTGTCGACACGTTCCGGGTAGGTTTTTGATACTGATCCTTTGTCTAAAAAGTATTTTAAAAAAATTAAATTCACTATTGCACTTTTGAACTTCAGATTCAGTAAAGTGGCCATTCTCCTGTGTCACTGGGCTACACTTTTTAATATTAACTTTCACAAACTGCAAAAAAGCTCACCTCTAATGTAAAACATCAGGTACACAGGTAAAAGAATACACATGCACAGTTAAACCCTTTATAGTGGCTGAACTGAGTAAGATCATCTCACGAGAAGTCTTGTGCAATCTCAAACCTCAAAACATCTTCCGTTTTATAGGTGCCTTTGTATTTTGTTGAAAATGACCTTTGCGTGTTACACCACTGCAAACTATGTTGGGTTGCAGTTTGTTGAAGCCTATAGCTGAATGATGAAAGGCAGGTCTACACACTGCATTAGTCGTGAAGTATTACACATGTGCAGCATTTGTGACAGATCTCATGCAGCCATAAATCTAACCCTGTACCGAATGTGGGCTCACCGATAAGTGTATAATGCGTTATGATAGTCCAGCTACACTGTTTGTCTCGTGCTTTTTTTCCCCTGCTGAGGGAGTCCACAGGTGTGTCTTCCTTATATCCCCTTAAAAGCTAAAGCATCTTTCAACTAATCCTCTAAAGCTCAACCACGAAGGCTCAACACGTCATCCTTTATCCTGCATCCTGGTTAACATGACACAACTTCAAAATAGTACATCACCAACATAACAACTCGATGATAGTTGGAACATTCATTGAAGATTCAATGTTTCTTGTCAACACCAGCCAGTACTTTCCTGTTAGTTTGGCAATTGTTACCATATAGTGGGCATCGACGTACCCCTGAATGAACGCAAACGTGTAAATTTGTGAAAAGGCGGGGAGGTTGACCGTACTGTATTGTATTTTCCATTTCACAGTACTCTCATTGATTTCCCATTTGACTCACTCTCTGCCCACTCTGTTTTCTTGGATCAGCCTTCCAAATGAGTGACGGCGAGTGTGACTTCTTCTGTTTCTTCCGCTGCTGCTGAGCGCGCAATCCTCGCGGCTCAGACATTCCGGACGTCAGGTTGTCTCTGGACAGTGACGGAGAGGTGGAGCTTATACAAGCCATTCTAGCTAATCAGAGCCACAGAGATCCGACAGGTAGGCGTACAGTCTACCTGTCTGGGTGGTTGATTCTGTCGACTGGATGTCTGTGGACATGAACAGCCAGGCGTCTGACAGCAATGAGGAAGACTTTGGGGTGAACTCTGAAGAAGAAGAGGAGGATGAGGAGGACGGAGGGGAAGAGGAGGATCAAGGGGATATCGAAACCTACTACGACGGCGTGGCCGGCGATGTGGAGCAACAGGGAGCTGACTCTTTTGATCCTGAGGAGTATCAGTTCACTTGTCTCACATACAAGGAGAGTCAACGGGTTTTGAGTGAGGAGGTCAACATTGTTGCTGCTGCGCTGAAGGTGGGCCAGTTCTGCTTTGCATCCTTGTAACGCCTACTTTTTTTTTATACCACAAAAACTCAGTAGAGTTGTGAATCAAGTCGTTGCTACAATGCCACACATTTTCCAATGGGCAGTGATCCCTAACTTTTGTGCATCACAAACCAGTTTTGATAGGTACATGCTTTTTGTTCATTGTTAAAGTCACTACATTGCTTTTAAATGGCCTGTTTTAAAGCATTGCTATGGAAAACAAAATAACTGCAGAATAGTTCATTTTTATTAACATAAGCACAATATGAACAAAACAATGTGAAAAATATTTTTTTCAATCATTTGAAGCATTTTTATTTAACAGTAGGAACAAATATAGAACAATGTAAAATAACACAGTATGTATGAACTACTAAAAATGGACCCCTCAGGAATAATGAAAATTCCTTAAAATTAGGGATGGGTGAGTAACGTTATCGGTATCTGTGCCAATACCAGCCTTATTTCAAGGTATCGGTACTCATGAAAATAAGAATAGTTACTAATAATTACATGCAATTTTAAGGAAGAATGCTGTGTTGGGACATATAGGTCTTTGTTTATCATGATCAGTCATCGTTTTTTGAGGGGAATATTTGTGTATCAAAATTATTATTAGTATCAGGTCTTGTTATAAGTATCAATGGTTACTAAAGAGTTGAGTACTTGTACTGGTACCGGTCTGAAAAACATTGGTATCGAACATTCCCGCAAAATGTCAAAAGAAAACTTATGATTCTACGTAAGAAATTAACATAATTTCCACTTGTATGTGCATGACGAAAAGATGACACTTGCTGCTTTGCTCTGATGGCTGACTGGCAACTTGGTAGAGGTTAAACGCTGGGCAGGCTGTGCAAACACCACATCTATTTTCATGCATCCACTTCATCACTTATTCAAATGATTCAACAGGTTTGTTGCGCTGTCTTGTTTTTGACAACATCCTGTACCTTACACAATGGCTTTATTTACGCCTTATCTCGTTTGGAGTGCACACAGTAAGTTGCCAAACAAGTAAGAGTTGTGTGGGTTGTTGTTTGTTTAGTACAGATGCGCCCTAGTAAATAAGAAGGGTAGATTTAGGATCAGATCTAAATTGTTTTGACCTACACTCTGCTTCTGGTTTATTAGAAAACAAATCAACTGTCAATGCGTACCAGAGAAAAATGTCAACAGTGTATTATCATCGGGGGTCTGTTACTAGTTTGGCTTGTAATACAGGTCGTCATGTTGTGTTCCTGCCTCATCTCATGTTCAGGAAAATAAAACTAGTCTTCTCTCTCTCTCTCTCGCTCTCTCTCTCTCTTGATTTCGCCTCCTCTTTTCAGGTTTTACCGGCTGTTGCAAAGCTGATCCTCGTGCATTTTCACTGGCAGGTCTCACAAATACTGGACAGGTATTTTCCCCCCTTTTTGTTATCTTGCAGAGTTATTCCAGTCTGTTTTTTTGTTTTCCCAACATTGGAAACCATGATGACTTCTGCTGTATAAAAGGCAACAAACGCTGCCTTTTGCCATCCAAGTAAAGACAAGTTGTTATGCCTGCCGCGTGACATGCCACTGGAATAGACAGAAAAACAATCATTTAAATAATAATAGTAATACAGTGCAATAATAAAATAGAGCTTTGTTTCTGTAGCGCTTTCACAACTGCTTTCGCCGTAACAAAGCGCTTTACAAAAAATCCAAAATAACACTCAATATACACTTTTAACTACAAGACATAATTGATTTTTCAAAGAGTCTACTTTGGGTTTTGTGAACTGTTCCAACTCAAATTTTCCGTTTACAAGGGCAGCACATACCAAATATTTATAATGTCTCCCTCACAGTGAAGATGTTGGGAGCATCTTCTGTGGTTATTCATCAGGTACTCAGGCTTCACTCAGATTCATTGAAGACGGAATTATCCTTTAGATGTGAGTGTGTATCATCAAGTCTAGGGTGTATGCTTCTTTCCCAAGACATCTGAGATGGGTTCCAGCTCATCCGTGACCTTATTGAAAAGCGCTATATAAAATGGATTGGTGGTTTTCAGAAATTTAGTATTATCATCCAAGAAATTTATAAAGACTGAAATCGCAACTCATGGGGAAAAAGTTTTCATACGATAAAAACTGACCTTGGAACCACAGCTATTAAGTGCTGCAACACTTTGAAAATGCTTAAATCAGACTTTGGAAAGGTGTTGCAAGAATACTGTTATTGGTTTGTCCTCCACAATTTTAACCTTTTCCATTCTCATTTGAGTTTGTGTTTTTCCACTTGTACGCAGGAATAAGTCCAGTTTGTCCCTGGTGTTGTCAGATGCTCTGGTTCAGCCTAGCAGTACTTCCAGAGCGGTCATTGTGAGTAACAAACAAAATAGGCAATCACTTTAGTATTACACAACAACCGTCAAGTTTTTGTCTCAACGAGTACGTCTAATGAAAGTTCCAGTAATGCTCGTATGAGACTTTTGTTCACTTTTAGGCCAGATGTCACAAGCTGTTTTCATGTCCTCCTGTCATATCTTTAGCCTGTTCATATTTGGTTAGTTGTATTCATGTAAAATGTATGCAAGGCCATCTACATCCGTTTTGTGTTGCTCCTTTACATGAAACAAACACATTGCAAGCAGACCAGTGCAATGTGCGTTTGTGTAGTTCATGATTTAGACTGTATTTGTAAATGTATTCACATTGGGGCAATTTTATTTGAACTGGAATTGAATTTGTGTGTTTCAGGCCCCTCAGTCCCTGCAGTGTGGCGTGTGTCTCCAGCTTGTACGGAGAGACTCCCTGCTGGCGCTGCCCTGCCAGCACTCCTTCTGCAAAGCTTGTTGGGAGCAGCACTGCACTGTACTGGTCAAAGATGGTATAGGAGTGGGTAAGTCAAAATTCTGTGCATGTGTGTACTTATCGTTACAGTTGTGGTCATTTGATACAACGATGACCCTTTTGACCATGTCTATGTGTCCTCGAGCAAGATACCAAACGCTAATGTGCTCCAAGTTATTGAGTAAAAAAATGTATATAGTACAACATATTGTACGTGAAGCCTCAATGCGATACAGTAGGTGAACGGCCAACTGTCAGTACACAATGTGTAGCGACCTCGTGGAATCTTTCTGTGGTTAAGTGCAATTGGTAGCACACACTAAGGCCGATATGGGAAATCAGCTCCTATGTGTGCGGGGTCGCGCTTGTGTCTTTCCAGGCGTCTCGTGCATGGCTCAGGATTGCTCCCTGCAAATGCCAGAAGATTTTGTCCTGCCTCTACTGCCAGGAGAGGAGCTGAAGGATAAGTATAGACGCTACCTCTTCAGAGACTACGTAGAGGTGAGGGTTTGCTTCTTCTTCCTTAATCTACAGTCAGATCCCTAAATATTGGGACAGCGACACAATTCTCTGCTTTTTTGGCTTTAAACACCAATTGATTTGAAATGAAATAAACAAGATTTGCTTTAACTTGAAACTGAAAGCATTAAATCAGGCAACTGGAATTCTAATAGTTTAGGTACCTTCCAGTTCCAATCTGGTCCATGTTCAAGTGTATGTCATTCCCTTGTTAACATTCTGCTCAGCTTTACCTGACATCTCTCTGACTGCAGAGTCACTTCCAATTGCAACTGTGTCCGGGTGCAGACTGCCCCATCGTCATTAAGGTGCAGGAGCCACGTGCGCGCAGGGTGCAGTGTAGTCGATGCAGTGAGGTCTTCTGGTAGGTCCACAACACACACATGCGTACACAAACATACAGAACAAATAAATACAAATTTAAATTCCTAATTGTAAAGTTCTATATGTCAAATTAACCGCATTGGTTTATGCAGTTTTGCACGCATTAATGGTTCTGTAATGGTCTGCATTGAAGCACTTCATGATTGTGCGTGGTCCGTGTACTTCTTTAATGACAGGTAGTTTAGCCAAAGAGGTTCAATAATAACATTCAAATGCCAATTGTATGCAATTGAAGTTTCATGTTGAAATTCTCTCTTTTATCATTTCTCATTGTTAGTTTTAAATGCCGTCAGATGTACCACGCACCCACCGACTGCGCAACCATCAGGAAATGGCTCACAAAATGTGCAGACGACTCAGAGACGGCCAACTATATCAGTGCACACACTAAAGATGTATGCGCCGCCTCATGGTTTCTGTCTTAACTTTGAACTTTCGAAAAAGATTGAAATATGAAACAACTCTGTCATGTTTCAGTGTCCAAAGTGCAATATATGCATTGAGAAGAATGGAGGGTGCAATCACATGGTAAGTAACAGCAGAAAAGTCAATGCAGTTACAGTATATCGTTTGTAGTCTCTTCTATTTGAGTCTGCAACACTTAATTTTTGCACAGAATCTTTAATATTTGTACAATGTAGTCTTTATAGGCTTAGTTACAATTGTTATTGTTTGCTTGCTTTGACAAAAATATCTTGTTTGTTTATTCCAGCAATGCTCCAAGTGCAAGCATGGTAAGTTCGAGATTCAATCAATACATGGAATGTCCTGTCCAGACAAAATTTTAAACAAGTCTAAAGTATTTCTGCAGGACTTTGAACTGCGCATAAAATAAGAGTCAGTCTAATTGCCCTGATTGCATATGAACAGTGATTTATACAATGAAGCATGCATGTAATTGGTCAAAAAAATGTTTGAACTGTTTTTTGAAAACGATACTATTGTAGATATCTTTAATAAAGTCCCACCTTTAATGGTTTTGAACTTTTTAGCATGTCTTGACGTTAAAAAAACGTATTTAGTCTATTTATATTTTTGGTGGTTGGTCTAAACGTCATTTGATTGGTTTTCTTTTTCTGTCTGTATTGGCCATGATACAGCCATAGCTGCTGACCTAGCAAAAACGAAATGAACTGTGTCTGCCCAAATAATAAGTAGTAGCAATAATTAGTAATCTAACCATTTAGGTGTTCGCTCAAAACAAGGCTGAAAACTGTTGAATGAATGATTTTAACTTTTTATTTTCAGACTTCTGCTGGATGTGTCTGGGTGACTGGAAGACACATGGCAGTGAATACTACGAGTGCAGTCGCTACAAAGAAAACCCCGATATAGTCAACCAGAGCCAGCAGGCTCAAGCCAGAGAGGCTCTCAAGAAATATCTCTTCTACTTTGAGAGGGTGAGTAAGCAACATGACGGTGAGCGAGCGTATTTTGGTCTTTGAATAATTACTAATACAGGGGGTCCTCGGTTTACGATGTCGTTCCGTTCCTGTGCGGCGATGTTAACCGAATTTTGTCGTATTTCGGAACAGTAATAGAATGAAACAGTACAGGAATAAAAAAAGAGAAAACAATTCCTTGCCTTTGATGATGATGATGATGATGAAGATTTTCCGTTGCATATGTTGGGGTCTGCATACATGTATATATTTTCTGTGTGTTTCCTGCACCAGTGGGAGAACCATAACAAGTCTCTACAGCTGGAGGCTCAGACGTATCAAAGGATCCAGGAGAAGATCCAGGAGAGAGTGATGAACAACCTTGGAACCTGGATTGACTGGCAGTACCTTCATAATGCTGCAAAGCTTCTAGCGAAGGTAGTTTTTCCTTCCTTGGGATTTAGGTGTTTTGGTTGCTTGGTTTGTTTTTCGATTTTTGTGCCAGATGTACAAATTGGTATGTTCCATGACGTATTGAGCAAATTTGATTTAAAAATAAATCGGAAGTGCAGTAAGCGAGACTCCTAAGATGGTAATAAAATAAGTGATACTTTGTCATAAGAATGAAACAGTCAGAACAGAACACTTCTCATGTTGTGTTAGTTCTTGCGTCTGTGCGAACATTACTGTTCAAAATTGTGCCCTGTGCTTGCAGAAACAAGTCAGGCATGAGTCTGTTTGCAACAGTAGGGTGCAGAGAATCTTTTTAATTGACAATTTCTGTGTTTCACTGATGCCTCTTCTGTGTTGTTTCTTTGCTTCCAGTGTCGCTACACACTGCAGTATACGTATCCTTATGCCTATTACATGTCTGGCCCACGCAAAAAACTGGTGAGAAACTGTCTTATTGCCTGATTGATTCATCAACTTCACTCTCTTTTGTTTGGAAAAAAAAAATGAGATGACAAGACAACAATAATATGCGCCTACTCAGATGTGTTTTGAGAGGGGGCAAATGGAGAGAAGAGAGATAAAAGCTTGAGTGCGTGTTGATGTTGGTTTTCTTTGCTGCAGTTTGAGTACCAGCAGGCCCAGCTGGAGGCGGAGATTGAGAACTTGTCGTGGAAAGTGGAGCGGGTGGACAGCTACGAGAGGGCAGTGGTGGGAGGCGAGGTCGATCTCAGTGCCAGCGACAGAGGGGTAAGACTCCCTCTCAAAACTATTGCGAGTCACGAATGAAATGTGGCATTCTGGTGTTAATGAAAGCGCCTAGATAAAAATATATAAAGATAGTGTACTGCATGCAGTGAAACACTGGGATGCATGTTTGGTGATGTCATATTCTTAAAAAGAAAAACACATATAGAGTTGATTACTTATTTAGTATTTATTTCAGTACAGTGCTGTATTTAGTCAGAATTACTGTAGTACACAGTGGTACCTTGACATACGAGTGCCCCGGCTTGTTTTTTTTCCTCCAAGACAAAATTTGAGTTACGGCAACCTTTTGATCGGTAGCTGCTCAATAGAAGTGAGAAAAACAAGGAGAATCTTAGTCACGCTCAGTTACACACACACACAAAATGAGAAGTTGGCAAAGCGCTACATTCAGCCAAAAATCACTCCCAGACACAGGCAGCCAAGGCAAGTTCCCAACTTCACTCACTAGGCCCTGCCCCTTAAAGGCACAAATCAACTACATTTTGTTTTTGTGACTTTTTTTTTTTTTCCCCCAGTGTGTAGTAATTACACTATATTTATTTTTATTTTCTTTATATTTTAATGCAAGACAGTGGTATTTGTCAAAAACATGAAACAACAAAGGTGATAGTTTTTTTGGGGTGGGGAGCAAAATGAATTAGTTGCGTTTCTTTTGATTTTCATTGGCAAAATTGAAAATGAGGAAGAAATCTATACAAGCTTTGGAGTGGAACAAACTCAACTTGTAAGTCAAAGTACCACTGCAACTTGAGGCGTGTTGTGTAAATGCAACTTAGGGAAAGTTTCAAGCTTCCTTTTCTCCGTGTAAACAGGAGCTGGAGAATCAGATGCACATTGCTGAGCAAAGGCGACGCACGCTGCTGAAGGATTTCCACGACACCTGAAGCGCCATTGAGACTGCGGAGCACCAGCATCTCTTTTGTCCGTCCTTTCTTCTTTCCTACCTTCCCGCTGTTACTTGCCCCACTTAACGTTTGCTTCCTTCAGTGACCACACCCGGGCTGAAGTCCAGTGTCCTTTTTCCTTATCAACAACGCTCATTTGCTTTGTCACATTCTGTCTTTCTCTCTTCCTTATCTCACTCCTAAAATGCTGCAAAGTCATGAAATGGCACGATTGTATCTCTTGCCCCACCCTCCTCTCATGGTCTATCACCATGTTTCGGCTTTAACACCATCACCCAAGTTAAACATCTTGATCAGAGCACACCGTTAGATTCAGATGTGTGTCTCAAATACCGTTAATGTCTAGCATCATACTGGTCCCAGACACACAAAAAGATAGAATAATTTAAAAAAAAAAAATAGAAAGGTCAAATCAGTTTGTAATTTTTGTCAACAAAGGTGTTACTACTAGTGCTGAGACCATAAAGCCTAGTCGACACTTTGTGGCAGTTGTATCGCACACATTTACATATGACATGTATTTGTGTTTTCATTTAGTTGGCTAATTTAATTTACAAGTAATCCAAACCATCTGTATCCTTCTTACATAACTTGGGCAAAATGTAGCATTTTAATTTGCATGGTACATTGTTCACATACAGAACATAATGCAGATGAATGTGTGTTGTTTTGTTTTGGGGAATTTCTGGGCCACAATCAACACACTTTACATGTGATTTTTGTCATTGCCAAACATAAAATACTTTGACCACAAATGCCAGAAAAAAAGTTGCTGGTTGTTATGATCTTGGAAAAATAAATTGATCCTTAGATGCTCTCTGCTAATATTACTTGAAACAGGGTGGGCAACCTACAAAGAATGTGCCCCTTGATCCGGCCTGCCACGAAAGTTTGAAAACAAAATAATATCTCACATACCGTGTTATAAAAAGCACCAGAATATAAATGCTCACAAGAAAAGAGTTCTTTTTAATCCATTATGATTGCCTGACTTGCAAATATACAATCTTTAACTTTATCCTGTGGAATCGATTCAGCACATCTGCTTCACCGTTCTCAGGTGGATAAAATCCTTAATTGACTCTGTGAACAAGTTCAAAGATAACACGGCATAGAGTCTGCACGCCGTTAACTGCTCATGGCAGATCATAGGTGTAGTAGTTTTCATTTCACTTAGTACAACAACACACATGAGGCATTCAGTCTGCCAAACATTTATTGTACTCCTTTCCCCTCATTTGGATGCTCTCCTCTCTTGTGTTGATCACCACCATTTCATCATTTTGGGGCTTTGGTTTTCCTCCTCTCTTCCTTGCTCACATTGTTCACATTTCTTCTGGATAAAAATGGCTGTTGATAGATGGTTAAAAAAAAAAGAATAAAGAAAAAGCTTCCAAAAAGTGCTGTAATTTTCAACAGTTGTACATTAATACAGAAAATAGAATTACTGAGAGAGTTTTTAAAACTGAAACCTTGTCTTGTGTATTAATTGCAATGCTTACATGTCATGCACAGTTCAAACAAAGTCTCTGAAGCCCGTATCACCTTTCACATTTTTTTCTGTATTAATTTAGGACCTGCGCCATTCTTTGATCCAGTACACTGAACATTTTATCAAGTGTCCTGTAATGTTTTTTGCACTTTTTCCGTGAAAATCTTTCTTCAGCAATTGTTTCATCGTAAATGATCAAAATATTTGTAAAATAAGCTATGGGTGTTCAAATCAGGTTTCGCCGATACCAACCATCTATGAGGAACATCTGCAGATTCTGATACTAATCCCGATTAGTTGCGCATTTTTCAATTTTTTTTCAACTAATATGATTTTATAAAAAATATCCCTTTATAATATAAGAACGAGACATTATTTGAAATGACAGTGCAGAAAATGAACTTGCACATATGATTCAGTTGCTGGTTTCAATGTAATGTCCAGTGTAAAAGAAAGATTGGTCTCTCGTTAGCTGCAGGCAAAGTATGACCTGTGGGGTGTTGGGTTTTTGTGATCATTAAAAGACATTACTACATACTTTTTCACAGAAACTAATCACGAGTGACCATTTGGAGTACCACGAATATTGTATTTTTTTTGTTTGTTTTCTTTGCATAATTCTAAATATGTACAAGCTGAAAATTGTGAACCACCCGGATCTCTTCATGATCTCCCGCGAATGGTCCTGTCTATAGAAATGTCTTCCGTTCAGTGTGGGGTGCGAGCGGACGTGACGTCATTACATGCGGTCGCAGGGAGCACATGGTGACTCGCGATGTTCGAGTGGGCTTGGACAGCTAGTTTGACGTCCATTCGAAGCTGCTTTGACACTTGGACCGCGCTCACTGAAAAGGGAGGTCAAGAATAAAGTTCTTGGTCTTTACCCACGCGGTCTCTGTGTACATAGCGTCGCTATTTTTTTATTTCGCAATTCACAAGTGCATAGAGCCGTGAAGGTGTCATTGGATGTCATGGCAGAATACCTTGTTGGCGGACAAACCGGCGATAATGTCCCAGAGGACGGACTGACCGGCCAGCAGTTGGTAAACAAAGGTGAAGGACTCACATACAAGTAAGTTCGCCTTGTCACGCTCATGTTAGATAGACCCCGGTGGGTGGTAGACCCCTGACCTGCCTCCAATAGTTCATTTTCATTTGACTGTCAGAAGATCGTAGCAGCACTCATTGGGCATTAATCAGAATATTTGATGTTGTATCTCCTATATACATTACCCCTGTTATTTGGGGATCACAATGCAATAAATGCAACTCGTTGTCGGGCATTTGAGGTCATGCGTCTCATGTTTCGTTGCGGTTCATCCTAAATGTGTTTCGATGTTGTTTAGGCCAGGGCTCGAGCATGGAGTGTTCTTCGAAGTCGCCAACCTCATCCCATTCTGTGTCATATCCAAATTCCCCTTATCAGGAACTAATCTGCAATTTTTTCTTGTTTGCTTTTTCGCAACCTGTAATTTGAATGCTGTCAGAGCTCCAGCTTTCACTCACTCAAAGAAACACAGATACTGCAGTTGATTTCTTTGCATTTTCCTTCATTATGATTCATTATTATTTTTATATTTTACAATAAAGTGCTATTGATCTTCACTAGAAATTCACAAACGTAGGTGGTCAGATTATCATTTCATTTAAATAAGGAATATTGATTTGATACTAATAATCGTACTGTAACACTTGGATGACAGTTAAGTGAACTGCTGGTTTTATGATCATCGTCAGGGTTTTTTTCTCTTTGCAATTATGGGTACTCTTGTGGTGGCATACCAAAAAAAAGACATAAAGGAGGGCATCTGTTGGCGATTTGCTGAATTCTCAGGTGATGTCATGCAGCAGGCTTTATTTTCCCATCAAACTCTCAATTGTACAACCGATGAGTTCAAATTCTTTCCGCTCGTGAGAATTACTCTCTCGTCAGGACGAATTTGAACTGGTAGTCAAGAGGGTTTATCGGACCAGAGGCTGGTTATATTTAGTCTCCGGCCATTTTAGCACCGCGGGTAAAATAGAAGTGGTGCATGCTGACGAGATGTTCACATTTATATCTTTGACCTCTTAAAGTTGACGAGTATGGCACAATTGCATTGATTTGAATGGTAAACAACTGTTCACTTGTCAAGGCACAATTGATGGATTTCAGTATGTCAACCAATTGCACTCTACTGTTTGTTTTCCGCCTATGTCGATCAGTATGAATGAAAATACGTATAAAACACAGTCACAAGCTTCAACATGCTGTCTTGGGCACCATTTCTGTTTTTAGTCTTGCTGTCATCAGCCATCATTGCTATTGCACGTGGGCCCACATGCTTTAAAAGAAGACACATTGGCTGTGGATGTTTCCTTCCATCCAAGCCGGAAAGGGTTTAGAATAAATTAGTTCCACGCTCCAGCTGTCATAGGTTATTTGAATTTCTTAATGCTGCACTCAATGTTTTGACTGAGTTACAATTTAATATTCCTAACTGTTAGGTAAGTTAACTACGGCATAATATGACTAAATGAAACTAGTGAGTATGAGCTGTGCAGCAAATGGATGGATACAGCGATTACCTGGTGACCAGTAATTGGTTAATGTTGTCTGTCAAAAGATAAAGCAAAGCAAGCAATTTAAAATTCCTTGTTTTCTCATTTTCAGCGACTTCCTCATTCTGCCGGGCTACATTGACTTCACGGCAGATCAAGTGGTGAGTCGGGATGGATGGTCATCACATGTTTACCAACACGGCAAATCAGATTAATGCAAATGTGGTGATATTAAACTGCAGTGAGCGGAGTATGAGATGATGTTTGGAGAGGGAGTGCAGGATTACCAATATTCCCTCACTGAGACTTCTCACGAATGATTCATTCCAAACTGGAGCTAAACTGTGTATGGTCCCGCGCAGTTCATTTTATTTAGCAGGCTTGTGACAGTATGCAATGTGATCGTCTTCCAATACACCAATTGTATTTTACATGAAATACTTCTCTTTGTACAGAAAGTCCGCAATGTACTGAAACTGCGATAAATTAATCGCGATGTAGCAAAGGATTACTGTAAATGGTTGAGAGGTGCACTGACCATGTTTGCAGATGTCTTATTTGGGATAAACACAAATGTAATCACTCTGCTTGTATGGATTTTCCTTTGCTGTTGTGAGACTAATTCTGGGGATTTAGACAATTAAAATTAAACAATGTCTCTAAACAATTAATTGATAAGCACAATTTTTATCGTTACTCGAGCAATTGGTTGTTGATTAATCGCTATAGCTATTAGCCAGTGTTTTCAGTTTCTATTGGTTTGTTTGATTGTTTGTCCTGTTCAATCATCTGAAAGTGCATCACAAGGCTCGCCACATAAAGCACAATACAAACTAAAACTGACCAAGCTACAGCTCCTAACTTGTAAATTGGGGCACTCGTACAGTTATCAATAATTTATCTTGGATTTAAGTGACGGCCGGACATTCAAACAGTCCATCCATTTTCTATTTTGCTCTTTTAAATGGTTTACGGGAGAACTGGAGCCTGTCCCAAGTGGCTTTGGGCAAGAGGTGGATGTCAAAATTAATTGGCAAGTCAATTATTATTACTATAAATTTTCATATTACTAGTTATTTGTATTAAATCTGTATGACTATTTGGGGAATCTCAGCTACATTTGACATCATTTGGATGGGTAAATGATTCACAAAATTAGCTGGAAAATAAATCAAGTTTAAATAAGAAATCAATTCTTTATTTGTTATTTTCCATTTCCAATTTTGCGGAACACTTGCAATACCGCCATAGACCGCTAAAGGTCCGCCGACCACTGATTGACAATCCCTGGTCGAAAGCCATTGTTTAACTTAAAATTGTCCAAATCCTGTGATTGCCTGTTTTGATGATTGCTATTGTCAATTCTCCTTCTGTCACCAGGACCTGACCTCATCGCTTACCAAACAAATCACAATGAAAACTCCCTTTGTGTCGACCCCCATGGACACAGTCACTGAGGCCAGCATGGCCATCGCTATGGCAGTAAGCCAAACACCCTCACACTCGTACAAGTACTTACAGTGCAGTGCACTGACCTACACCATCACAGCTTTTGTGTTGCATCGCCTGTAAATATACCAAATTTGGGAGGTGACATATGTATGAGCCATCAAATTTGTATCATCTCCATGAAGTTGTATGCTCTTATCCAAGCTAACAGGTGGCATCGGCTTCATCCACCACAACTGTACACCAGAATTCCAGGCCAATGAAGTCCGGAAAGTCAAGGTATGGAATGCTGGCTGATTTCTACCTTGGTACCTTGAAATTCTTCTCTCAAAGTCTGCTCACCTCACTGTAGAATTTTATCAATTCCACTGTTGATTATTTATCCATACATGTTTTTTCTCCTTCCCGCAGAGGTACGAGCAAGGCTTCATCACAGACCCGGTGGTGATGAGCCCTCAGCACTTGGTGTGCGATGTCTTCCAGGCCAAGGCCCGCCACGGCTTCTGCGGTATTCCCATCACTGATGACGGCAAAATGGGGAGCAAACTGGTTGGCATCATCTCTTCGAGGGACATCGATTTTCTCAAGGCGGAGGAACACAACCTGCCTCTCAGTAAGGTGCCTGATATTTAACTAATACAGAAGATGGGATAAGCTGATTGCGTTTGGGTAAAGTTTACACATGGACAAATTGTTGGTATCATTCCATTAAAGGGAGAAAAACAACAAAAGACAGACTGGAATTTGACAAAAATGCAAATTGACAAGTCGCACAGCTTCTAAGACAATATTCTTAAAGGCTGAGACAAAATTGTAGCTTTTTGGCAAGTCAAATGAATTGTAGCTTTTTGGCAATGTGCGTAGTTGATTGTGTGTGTGTGTCCTTGACAGGTTATGACAAAGGATCTCGTTATTGCTCTTGCTGGCGTGACACTGAAAGAAGCCAATGAAATCCTGCAACGGAGTAAGAAAGGTAAAGACAAGACTTTTGGTGGTGTTTATTCACCTTACATTTTACATACAGATAGAAGTCTTGTCCTCAAATACCCCTGTGACAAGTCCACTTTGCAAGACCAATAATGGACACATGAGCCGCGTAGTTAACATAAACTTTGCCAGAGAAGCGTTATAAGCACAAAACAGTTCAGTGGTCGGCCATGGTTGTCTTGACTGAACCAATGAAAACTTTGCCACCCTTTTGTTTTCAATTAGAAAGTACAAGCAACTAATCCCGAGTTTCTTTTCCAGGCAAACTTCCCATCGTTAATGAAGACGGCTGCCTGGTGTCCATCATTGCCCGAACTGACCTTAAGAAAAACAGAGACTTCCCTCTGGCCTCCAAAGACTCTAGAAAACAGCTGCTATGTGGTGCAGCCATCGGCACACATAATGATGACAAATACCGCCTTGATCTGTTGGTGCAGAGCGGCGTGGACGTGATTGTACTGGTAAGGATGAAGACGCTTAAAGCACGCGTGGCACGGTCCCACTTGCTCTGAATGCATTTTTTGTAGCAAAAACCGCTCCGATTTCAGGTCCTTTTTCAGCTTTGGTTCCAACTATGCAGAGGACTGGCTAGTACATCAAGTTTCTGTCATGTTCTGGGCTGCAGACTAACTAGGAGCACAATGGCGTCCTAACCTGAAATTTTAGGGGGAACCGATGTGCAAAGTCAATATTCTCATTTCCACTCATTCTCACTTAAATGTACTGATGTGTTGTGGAGCAGATGTTTATTAGCAGCAACAAAATTCAAGAATTGACAAAACAAACACAGTCAATTTAGATTGAGTAGCTACTTGAAAAATTGACTTGCACTGTCTCAAATTTTAGGGCCACCATTTAGGGCACAGGTGTCAAACTCAAGGCCCGGGGGCCAGATACGGCCCGCCACATCATTTTATGTGGCCCGCGAAGATAAATTGTGCATCAAATTCGTGTCATTACTAGAATTGCAAATTGTCTTCACTTTTAATATATATATTTTTTAAATATTTGACCAGTTTTTGCTCGTCTGATTTGAAAACAAGTTATTTGTTAGTTTGTTTTGTAGATTTTACTGTATATAATATGAGGTGCTCATACATTTATTTGGGTTGACAGTCATAATGGCCCTCCGAAAGAAGCTATGACTACAATGCGGCCCGCGAAAAAAATGAGTTTGACACCCCTGATTTAGGGGCACTCTGGTTCTCTGATGTATTATTTCCTTTGTTCAATATTTTGCAGAACAGGGAAACCTGTCATTGCACTTAGTCATCTCTATTATTGACGGATGCAGCCCTAGTATTATTTTTACTTTAGTGTCTCCAAATTTTAGCAGTTGTATATTTTCTTGCTACCCTTAACGTCCTCATTGATAAATTGGGTCCCTATTCCTTGCCCAGCCCTGCTTTGATAAGTGCAGTAAATATAGGAGACCCTCGTTCTATGTTGTTGATGTTTGTTGCTGTGTGTGATAATAATGTGATGAACGTGGTTAGATTTTTTGCAGTGTTTTCCCAAAATAATTTTTTGGGGGTAAATAATGAATGATGAATGAATCTTCCACTTACAGGATTCTTCTCAGGGTAACTCAATATTCCAAATCAACATGATCAAATATATCAAAGAGAAGTACCCTGTCCTGCAAGTCATTGGTGGCAATGGTAAGTATACACATTTTCAGGATTTTGTGAATGTACAAAGTGGGATATTTTTGTTTGGGCTAAATAGCGTTTTGTTTGAGTACAGTATGTTCCAACATGTTTTGTTTGGTCTTGTCGTTCAGTGGTGACCACTGCTCAAGCTAAAAACTTGATTGACGCAGGAGTGGATGGACTGAGAGTCGGGATGGGCAGCGGCTCCATTTGCATCACACAGGAAGGTGAGTGACTGGACTGCAAAGTCAACAAATCACCATCCGCACACCTCCCACAAAGTTGTCCACAAGGACCGCAGACATGAGAAATTGAGTGTGATTTGGAATTTGAACTTTACAACCATTATATTGTCTGTCAGTAGATTTCGAGTTTGTGTCTGCTAAAAAAAAAATGCATCATTCTCATTTCCAGAGAGGCAACTTCTCCTGTCCGTTCATTCACAGAATGCAACTCTTTAAGTTCATGTATACATTTTTGTTTATAAATACATAATCCATTTTATTACCAGTTACCAGCATTTCATATCGATTTAAAGCTTCATTGAAGTTTATGCAGATGTCGAATGAAAACCAAAAGTTTATGGCACAAATTGTTTAGCATCTCAAAGTCTGTAAATACAGTCATTGTGTGACCAAACTTTGTTTACATCACTGCGGCTTAATGCTGTTACTCTCTTCTCTTCCTAACAGTACTGGCCTGCGGCAGACCTCAAGCCACAGCGGTCTATAAGGTGTCCGAGTACGCCAGACACTTTGGTGTGCCCGTCATCGCCGATGGTGGCATTCAGACTGTGGGACACATCGCCAAAGCCCTGGCATTTGGCGCATCCACAGGTACAAGTCTGATAGACCTTTAGTTTGCTTGGTTTTAACTGTTTCTCCCCATATGAACTATTAGAAATGTCACACATCTGGGTGGCACTGCATGGTTATTTTTTGTGGTTAGCACATCCGCCCAGTGTGGAATTTGAATCTGGGCTAACAATTTAGCCCAATTTCCTTTCTTTATGCAGTGATGATGGGCTCTCTGCTGGCTGCCACCAACGAAGCTCCTGGTGAATATTTCTTCTCAGATGGCATCAGGCTAAAAAAATACCGTGGCATGGGCTCTCTGGATGCCATGGACAAAAACCTGGGGTCCCAGACGAGATACTTCAGGTGTGAAAACTTGCTCATCAACGCCGCAGTCTTTATGCAGTACAAAGTGTACATCAAGTTAATTCACTCATCCCAGGCCGTAATGAAAGACAGGCCCGCATCACCCGCTCAGTTACACAGGACCTCATCCGAACCCCAGCATACCAAAACAATTTTGGTCTGTACTCATTTATCCGCACATCTATTTTGATCTGGAATAGGATACCCCTTCAAATCAGATCAGCCACCTCTATTATGCAATTTAAACGGCTATACACATATTTTTTTAATAACAAACCAAACTTGCACCCATTAACAATAATATATATATACGTATATATATATTGTATATATTGTATTGAAATGTATGTAATGTTATAGGAACCTGCTGTAAAACAGTTCTTGAACTCAGTCAGGCCAGTCCATGAAACTTTGATGTTACATGTCGACCTTTCCTTTAAATAAACTGAAACTAAGGTTCACCACTAGGTGGCAGTAATTTGCAACTCATGAGTTCAATCAGAAATATTGAGGCGTCATACCATAAGCTCAAAATAATATTTCAACACATTAACAATTGAATGATGTGGGAAAAGACTATTTTCAATTGGTAAACAAATTTGTGCCGGCCCAGCAGTGATGATATTAAAATGTAAAAAAAAGTAAAATAATGCCAGACAATTGGTTGAATGTTCAGACAGACAACTGACTGTTTTGTATGTGTGTTTGTTTGTTTCTACAGTGAAAGTGACAAGATCAAAGTTGCTCAGGGTGTTTCGGGAGCTGTGCAGGACAAAGGTTCCATCCACAAGTTTGTGCCCTACCTGTTGGCTGGCATTCAACACTCCTGTCAGGATATCGGCACCAAGAGTCTCACTCAGCTCCGGTACATACAAATGACACGTGGCATGAGCTGTGACATCATCATGCACGTCATAAGATAATTCATAATGAAGATAATTGTCACAGCTTTTTTGTGGTATTGGGAATATCACTCCTTTCTGCACTTCGTTCTTCCTTGTACAGAAGCTTAGCGCATTTTCCAACTAATGATGTTTCAAGTTCACAAGTACCGTATTTTCCGCCCTAAAAGGCGCACCGGATTATAAGGCGCACCTTCAATGAACGGCCCATTTTAAAACTTTGTCCATATATAAGGCGCACCGGATTATAAGGCGCATAAAATAGAAGCTATACTGCAACAAACTGAGGTTGACTAGGGTTGCGGTATGCATCCACTAGCCAATAACCAACAAACAATCGCGTTTCTCAAACGATCTCCTATAAAATGATCGGAACTGACTAAAGTTCGATCTAACGCATTGGTACTACTTACCTATGTTTCCCTTCCATATCGATCCGTAGATTTACTCGAAACATTAACAGAGCAGCCTATTTTGACATGAAATAGCCTGGTACGTATAGCAGCTATCGTTATAGCATTAGCCATCCGCAAAGTCCCACGAGCCTCAGCTCGCAATCTCCCATGAGCCTCAGCAAAGTGTAAACAATCGCGTTTCTCAAACGATCTCCTATAAAATGATCGGAACTGACTAAAGTTCGATCTAACACATTGGTACTGCTTACCTATGTTTCCCTTCCATTTCAATCCGTAAATTTACTCGAAACATTAACGGAGCAGCCTATTTTGAAATGAAATAGCCTCGCGGGTACAACAGCTATTCGGTGACGCCCCCTGACTACAGTTACCGTAATGTTCGGAAGCGATGCGACCTTGTAATTTACTAGTCGTACTAAAACGTACTGAAACATTTTGGCAGAGCACTGTGTACAACCAGTATGGATCAACAAATTCATCAATTGATCCATATAGGCGCACTGGACTATAAGGCGCACTGTCGGCTTTTGAGAAAATTTTAGGTTTTTAGGTGCGCCTTTTAGGGCGGAAAATACGGTAGTATGAATGCGCAATAAGGAGACAGTGTTACTGACTGCTTTCACTCCAGTTCGGATATCTTTGCGATTGTTAAATTTCTGTCAAAGGTAATTTTAAAAAATGCAGTTCAGTGTGTAAAGCACTGAATGGGTGAGGGTCCAAAAACATTTCTGGTCTGCCGCTCCCATACAAAGCATACAAACCTCCCTGGTTATCTGCGGCAGTTCTGTCAGCCTATAAATGCACTTCCGAATCAACTGACAAATTGTCTTCTTGTCTTGTCAGAGACATGATGTACAGCGGAAGCCTGCGATTTGAAAAGAGGACAGCATCGGCTCAAATGGAGGGTGGCGTCCACAGTCTACACAGGTACGCACTTGCATGGGACCACACCTCAAGCGATTTCGCAAGAGGTCCCTGCCATTTGGGCACAGTACAGGTTCTTCATTTCAACGGTTGCTCGGGCTTCCTCTTTAAATAAACACCAGAGCCATCTTTCTTGACAGGAAATGCCGTCGTCAGTCCTGTGATTTTTATCTTTTCTTTTCGTGACAGTTATGAGAAGCGTCTGTTTTGAAGAACCTTCAGCTGGAGACAGTCCTTCCTACGTTATGATGGCAAAACTCTCCAGGTTTTTTTGTCATATTCTTTTCATATTGTCACACTCTCACTCGTGCACATATGCATGACCTCAAAGCATTTCTATTCATCAAGTCTTCCAGTTAATTAATGTCTTCTATGCATCCTGGAATAATGTGTCAAGGACAACTAAGCCTTATGAGTCGGTGATCTCTAATGCCTTCCATGTTGTTACAGAAAGTGTTCACTATATGGATGTGTTAATTTTCAAAGAATAAAAGTTACACTATTTTTCACAAAAGATTCTCATTTAATCTCATTCATTTGCAAAATGTTAACTAAATTAAAGTAAGATAAAACTGCAATTGGCACAGTGAAACACAAGTCAGTACGTCCGCCTCACAGTTCAAAGGGTGCGGGTTCGATTCCACCTCCGGCCCTCCCTGTGTCGAGTTTACATATTCTCCCCGTTCCTGCATGGGTTTCCCTCGGGAACTCCGGTTTCCTCCCACATCCCAAGAACATGCTTGGTAAGCCGATTGAACACCCTAAATTGATAGTAGGGGTGAGTGGGGATGGTTGTTCGTCTCTGAGTGCCCTGCAATTGTCTGGCAACCGGTTCAGGGTGTCCCCCGCTGACGGCTGGAATAGGCTCCGGCACACCAGCGATCCCCGTGGGGACAAGTGGTACAGATAATGGATGGATGGATTTCCCCCCAATTATTGTTTTATTAACCAATTAGTTTTGTTTATTTGGTATTATTTCATAATTAAAAAAAAAAAAAAAACTGATCAACATCACACAAAATGGATTGATAGTCATTGTTTTCCAAAGCAGATGTTTGCAAATATCTTATTTTGATCAAACCGGAAAGATAAATCAGTCTGCTTGCATGAAAAGTTAAAGAAATCAGAATGATTACTTCTGAGAGCCTGAAATCAGAAGATTTGGACAATCTTTCATGAAACAATTGCACTAAATGACTTTTCGATTGTTTACGATACTAGGGGATGAATGTGATAATTGATTTGTTGTCAATTAATTGGTTAATTTTGACACCACAGCTCTACACAACACGAGGGCGACGAAATGCTTAATTGGCTAACCTTAACCAGAAATGTTACATCATAGCGAAAGGTACAATCCTAGTGAGTTAATGTCCCTTTTGGTGCTGTTGATCCTTGTTTTGGAACTCAAAAGATATTTGCCATGACAACCGTTCTTCATCTTAGAAGACGCAGAAGAGTTTTTACTCGTACTTGGCCGTGCCAAGCCCGCTCACCTGCACCTCGTCTCCAGGGAGGATCAGGTAACGCAGACAAATCCACCGGACTTTCCGGGCCTGATATTCAACAGTCGTGTGGGAATTGTAGTGGTCACACTCTGTTGGTCTCACCTGCCTTGCGTCCTCATCTGTTATGTTCACTCATCATTGACACATTCACAATTAAATGGCATGAGTGCTAGTATCTATAAATTTTGTCTAGCTTGGAATTTTAACATCTAGTTCATATTCTACGACCCAACTGCACACAGACTGTGAAACTAATGTTATGTTTTGAATGTTACGTTGTGATTTGTACAGCAGATCAATTTCACCATATTTGATGAGTGCCAAACATTTGATTTTCTTTTTCCCCTCAGTAAAGGTCTTCACTGATGAAATGTGATTGGTTTTTAGCAGGAAAGGAAATTCTCACAACATACCTGCAATGTGTGTTACTGCAAATAGGTTTTGGCCTTGGCTGCTGCTTTACCAAAGTAACTTATTAGTAAATAATTTGTGAAATTACCAATCATAACCAATCATTAATTGTCTTTTTAAAGGCAATTACAGCTCTTGTTGGAGCGCATTAGATTTTGCTAATGTGTCCAAAGTTGTGGGCAATGATTACAACAATCTCTGAATGCAACATAAAATGAGCAATCGTAGTTAGTGTATTTCATTATTAAACAGCAGCATTACTTTCATAAATTAAAAAAAGAAAAGATAATCCGTACTGATTCCTTTTTAAGGGAAAAAATAATGGGTGAACAAAAGTAATTTAAGTAACAAATTTCATCAAAAATACATCAGTAAAATCGAAAGAGTCGGTACAAATATTTGCATTTTATTACCTTAAAAGGGGTGTATAACATTTTAGAAACTTTGTAAAATAAAATAAAAGCTTCACATTTATAGATCATTGAAGTTGGGAAAACAGTCCTGGATATGTATTAAAAAAAAATCTTAAAGCAGTTTTTGTTTGTCATAATGTATGTATTAATATTGTATTTTTAAATATGAAAGCATTGGAATAATGAACCCAAAAAAGTACTTTAACAGTAGGTCCTGTGTGTGTATTCAAAATGCTGTCTGCTTCAAATGTGTAAAAACAAGACTAAAAGACAGAGTGATTTCCCTCTCCAGCTAGGAGATGAATCAGGAAGGAGGAGTTATGTCTTGCGGTTAGAAATGAAAGTGAAATGAATGTGAAGTGCTTATAAAGAGGAAGTTGTTTGACAAGACGCCACTGCTCGACGAGGAAGAGAAGAGGGACACTGCAGCCCTGGTGAGATACACAACAAACCTGCATACTTTTACACAATCTCATCACCGTGTGTGTGGGTGTCATTTACTTCTTTGTGTGTGACTCGTATGAGCCTTTAACTTCAAGCTGACTATCGTTATTTGCTCCTCATTAGTCTGAGTAAAAAAAAAAAAAAAAGTGTTTCAATCCATGTGTTCAGGACTTCCTGCTCCTAGCTTCTAGTCAGCAGAACCTCCTGTCAGAGTTTGTCTCCATTCTAGTCAGGCACATCCAGCCGACCTCGTGTGACACGATGAGTTTTACTTTCCCTTCAGAGTCAACTGGTTTTTCAAGACAAGGCAGCTCCTATTATGTCCACAAAAGAAACAGCAGGTGAGTGGGCAGCATTGTCTTCAGGCACATCAATCTTGGGTGTGTGGATGTGTGTGGATGGGTGGGTAATGTGTGCTGGGGTGAATTGAGCGGGTGAATTTAGGGCGGTTGTACAGAGAAAGGCAGCCACATATAACATAACATTGAGGTGATTAAGCAAAAAGTCAAAGATTTCTCCGGATTTTGGGGTGGCCAAGGCCCCGCATCCCACCAGAATAGGTGTGCCCCTGCAATGAGCAACACCTTGTGTCACATCCCTGTATTGGGAACCAAAACAAGAGCAATCTATTCTCGCTGACCTTGACACACAGCTGAAAGAGGAACAAACAATTATAATTCGCTATTTATTTTCTCCTGTCACCGAAATGTGTTTACTCATCACGGTGTTGTATGAGCTGTGTTACCATTTTAGTTGTACACCACTTCTTTGCGTTTTTGCTAATCTAGCACAGTTCTACAAACTCAATAGCATTTACTATTACATAATGTTCTTGAAGTAATTGAGAGTGTAGTTGTTAACTCCACCATCTGTGTTCAATTCCCAGTCAGTGACGTTGTCAACATTTGAGGAATTTTGGTGCCTCCTTTCCTATTGGGTAAAATTTAACAATCAGGTAAATCTTTTGTGAGTTGCCTATTTCTGAACATGCATTTGTGAACAAGAATTTCTCAAGTGTTCCTTTGCCCATTAATCATGACTTGAAGCTCAGCTGGTTGAAGATTAACTCAATCACTATCATGTCAATGCTAAAAGCAAAGCAGCGCTACAGTATCGGCACAGATTAATTTTAGCTGATCGTATTTGCACTGGCAAATTAAGGGTAATTTGTTCACATGGGGCAAATGAGGGCTATTGAGTTTTGGTGTTGTTTCCAGACAGTGATTGACTGAGTGTAATCTAGTGGCATGAAGATGAAGTGCTGCCTCCTTTAATGAAAATGTCTTTCGTTAAAGCGATTGACTGTCTACGCACTCTAGACTGTTTGAGTACAAGAAACTGTTTACCTGGTCACACCAGAGCGCCGTTCCAGTCATTGTCATGGTAACAAAATCCCATCGGGCCTATAAAAAAAATGTGTCTGTTGTGTATACACTACAATTACGAAAATAGTGTATGGATTGTGTGTTTTATATGTAAAATATGTAATTCTCTTCTCCTTTTCAGGAGTGTTGTCAGGACGAGATGCCCACCTTTTATTTTGGCGGGTGGGATTGTAACGGAACCCATAATGCAGCTGTGATTCGGACCTCCAGCTGGTTAGGGGCTCCGTTTCCATCCCACCACGCATAAGACATCTCAACACCTGAGCTGCCCACATCCCATAGTTTGTGATTCCTAATTGAATTTGATGGTTTATAGTAGTACAAACACCAACTGATGGGGTTTTTTTTGGGTTCAGGATTGTTGTACCGAAAACATGTTTGGAAGACTCGTTGGTGATTTTCCTCAATGACACGTTTTCTCCCGGCTTGCTTAGCCAACAGAACGCAACCGGGAATCCCGTGTCAGTAAAGAATGACACCAAATATAAATCTTCATCAGTAGCCTATGTGGAATTTTAATGCAACCATACTATCTCTCAGATTACATTTACCACATTATATTTCTTTCAGATGTTTATAAGACTGTCTACAAGAAATGATCACAAATAAATACTACATTATTATCTCCATGATACGTTTCTATATTATTATTACTATTATTATTCATATTATTATTGCTGTTGGCAGCACAATGGAACACTGGTTAGCACCTCCGCCTCACAGTTCAAAGGTGTGGGGTTTGATTCCAGCTCTGGTCTTCTCGTGTGGAGTTTGCATGTTCTTCCATGCCTGCATGGGTACTCTCGGGTACTCCGTTCTCCTGCCAGACTCCAACAACAGGCATGGTAGGCCAATTGAGCACCCGAATTTGAGAGTAGGTGTGATTGTGAGTGTGAATGGTTGTTCATCTATGTGTGGCCTGCATTGGCTGGTGACCAGTTCAGGGTGTATCCCGCCTACTGCCCGAAGTCAACTGGGATAGGCTTTATAAGATAACACTATATTGGTGTAAATAGCATGAATGCTTGTTTGCCCATCTATCACACAGGTGGCCTGGGGGGCTGATACAGCCCGCCACATCATTTTATGTGGCCCGCGAAGACAAATTGTGCATCAAATCCGTGTGTTATCACTAGAATTGCAAATTGTCTTCACTTTTAATATCTTTTTTTTTTTTAATATTTGACCAGTTTTTACTCGTCTGATTTGAAAACGAGTTATTTGTCAGTTTATTTTTTAGCTTTTACTGTATAAAATATGGGGTGCTCATACATTTATTTGGGTTGACAGTCATAATGGCCCTCCGAAAGAAGCTATGACTACAATGTGGCCCGCAAAAAAAACGAGTTTGACACCCCTGATCTATCATCACAGTTGAGCACACTTGTCCAAATTTGGTCAATTTCAAATTTGACCCAGTTTGAAACCCAACGACCAAACCCGAACCCTAGTTTCAACCCCTAATTTTAAACACTTCCCGTAGTTGGAAACCCTAACTATACTTGGGGAGGTACCGGTTCGATCCTTGCACAGGGTATGTTTCCACTCCAGCTTCTATTCAAATACTATTCATTCAAATTTAGTAAATTATGTACAGTATTAGTTTATTTTTAAATTCTCACACATTTGCGTCCACATTAACGCATTTTAGCATTCACACGTAATTCCAACCGAAATTGCACACTTTCTCGTTATTATGCTTTGCCACGGTCGGTCCAACGCGGAAACACGCCCGATGGGGAAGACGAGTTGGAGCTTTAGGTTCCGGTTGGGAAGAGGGGGCAATGCGCCCTACCACTTTAGCCAATATCTGACATCGACGAGTACTCGATAGTTCCCGGGTTATGTCGGCCGCCTCCACGCTTGAATGAATCCTGATTTCCATTCACCACGACCGCGTCTGTTTTAGCATGTCGCGGATGTGCTTTTAGCTGCACCCGTTTGTGTTGTTATGATAGCAGCGATGGAGAACATCGAGGAGTCGTCTTCGCCCCTCCGTATCGCTCCCACGGTCCGAGCGCTGAGCTCCGCACTGCGGGCCAAGCTTGTCAATACCCACGACTCTGGTCGAAGGGACAGCGAGAGGATGTTACCGGACCCGGAGAAGGAGAAGCTGTGGTTTAAGGAGAGCAACGCCAGGAACCTCCGAACTCGAGACTTTTTGTCGCCGAGTACCATGCTCAACACGCTCTATGCGGACGGACAGGTTGGCTACTGGCTCAATACACGGACCTTCCCGTCCCGTTTAGCACTATTACCTAACCGCGTCCACATTTTTAACAAATGGACTGAATGAATGAAACGGATGAGAATTCATCCAAACACATCATATTCGTATAGACTGTAGAGCGGTGGTTCTTAATCTTGTTGGAGGTACCGAACCCCACCAATTTCATATGCGCATTCACCAAAACCCCTCTTTAGTAATTTTTTATTTTTTCATATTCAAGACAGATGTGTTTTTTTTTTTTTTTTTTTACTGGTGCACAAAATGAGCCGTGCATGAACATTACCTTGTTCTAAGAACAAAACCAACACAATGCATGAACTCACAACAAATTACATACCAGGAAATCAGTGTGACTTCTGCGTCATCACAAATTTACACGACATACAAGTGTGTTCGGACCTCCGCAGTGGAGGCTCTGATGAACCCCTGAGACCGACCCACCGAATCCCTAGGGTTCGATCGAACCCAGGTTAAGAACCACTGCTGTAGAGCATAATCTTGTTCATTCAATATTGTTCGTATTAATATGTTTTCCGATTTCTATGAATATTTTGTGAGTAAAATACCCTCGCCCCCGAGAGTCATATACCAAATACATTTTGAAGTCACATATTTACAACATACGTACATAAGACACGGTAGTTAGGTTTCCAAAAATAGAACAGAGGCCCCGGCATCCTCATTATTCTGTCAACATGAACGAGACTTGGAGTTTCAGTACGTTTCCAATTAGAACAATAAAGCATATATTTATAAAGGCACAAACACAAAGTCGTATTTTAGGGAAGGGCCTTCAAGCTTGACCAGACATTGTGCTCGAGGCAGTGATCATGAACCATGAGCTGCAGATCACAATGTGGGTCAGACAGTCGCACAACTGCAACTGTGTGTACATGTATGTGTGTGTGCGTTTGTGCAAAAATCAAACTATCCATCAATTTTTTTGTATAGAGTCATGTAGAGGCAGGATATCTGGAATCTGGTCACGGCCTCACTTGCAAGGGACATACAGAGTAGAGTCGACCATTCATTCACCCATTATCCAATGTGATTCTCAAACGTTTTACACCAGTACCACCTCCAAAAATATAAAGTTAGCATTAAATACAGTGCACGTAGTCTGCAAAGGTGTTCTTGAAAAACATCGTAGATGTTTTATCTCTAAAAAGCTTTATTGTGAGACACTGAAACATTGATGTAATTTGAACACTGAACAAGAGGTCAACAACTCACACAAACCAATTTTGGAAACATTAATGGTTGTTTTACATGAACTACCATACAAGAGTTGAATTTTTTTTCCCACTTAGGTTCCTCCGGCAGTGATGTCCAGGATCTTGTCTGTCCAAGGCCATGGCGTTCTGCCTATGGCGGGCGGGGAGGTGATGGATGAAGGTCTGCGGGTGAGAGTGGACCGAGCCGCCGCCTTCAGAGCTGTCCTAGATGGCGGGGCTACTGAGTACCTGACGCCCTCTGCTCAGAGGCAGGGCTGCGTGGTGCTCAACTGTCCGGCCCTGCATCCAAAACCCGAACCCCCGACTCCTGATAGCCTCACTCTGGGACACCTCAGGACGATTCTGTTGGCTGACCATATGGGGGCCCTGTTGAAAGGGCAAGGGTGAGTTGCTTTGTACAATTTGTCACATCAGCCCCTTTTGATTGAATCATATATTTCACTTTTTGTTGAGGTTTTTTGTTGTTGTTGTGGACAGCTTTTCTACGAAGAATATTGTCCACTGGAATTTTTTTTTCTTTCAGTCCTAAATGTGATTTAACACAATAATAAACTTGATCATAAAATAAATAATGCTATAGCTAAACAAAGTGACATTGACTATGTGGCGCTAACCTGACATTGTAGTAATGACTGTTACTATAGATATGGTATCTATGACATTTTACACAAGCTGACAATTGCCGCCTGCCTCAGATTTACAGTGTCTCTGTGCCCCCTGCTGCCCGAAGACAGCAGCATCGTCAAATTCCTCCGCACTCTGGGCATTGACTGGCCAACATTCCCAGCCTACTGGACAAATGAGGAGCGGGAGGCGAAGATCCAGGAAGCGCTGGAAAACTCGACGTACAGAGAGAGGGAGATTGAGAGAGACAGGAGGATGAGCGGAGGGCCAGGCAGGAAGAAGGCGGACAAGAGTGAGAATGAAGGAGCAGTTAGGATCAACTTAAAACGAGTGTTCCAGGAAGAGGGGCTGCAAGGGTATGATCCCAGCCTGGGAACCTGCACAGGTAAGTTAAACAAGTAACCACCCACTGAGGCATTGTAAATGTGTGATTCGTTTTTATATACCATTCACCCCCCCAAAACAAACCCAAACAAACATGTTTTTGGAATGTTGGAATAAACTGGAGGACCCAGAGAAAACTCATGTAAGGAAAGGAAGAACATGCAATGGAAGTGTACAATAGTCCCAAATCCCACTGAGGTGCTGATTCAGATGGAACAAAAGGGTCTCACTGTCCCAACCTCAGACTGATGAGTTAATGAAGCAATGTGTCCTTTTGTCCGTATTTGCTGCTAACAGATTATTGGTCCATGTGTGTTCAGTCCACAGAGAGAGCGTTTCCCATCTGGCACAACTGGACCTCGCCACAGCTGACTGCACCGTAAGACACCGCACACGTGATCGCAGCGATGCACCACTTATTAAATGGAATGGCCCACAACAGAGCAATGAATGGGAGATTTAAGAATGTAACGTTTCACAGGTTGCCATGGCAACAGCCTTGCATGTGACTTCCTGCCAAGATGAGTTCCGCCAGCAGCAGATAGCGATGCTGTGGAGAGCCAGTGGGGCCACACACAGACAGGTAACTACACGCACGCACACATGCGCACTGGCTTGTGTTACTATTTTTACCTGGTCTTCTTGGGCGTTTGCAGAGACATCTGGTGTGTGGGCCTGTCAAGACTCCTTCTTCTCAGCTCTCTTCTGCACAGTACCTGCAGTAAGATACAGTGTCATCTTCAAACAGTGTTTCTCCTCCTCTTCCTCCTTCTCATCACACATTCTGTCCTTATTTTTTTTAACTTTCTGCAGTAACATGCACATGCTGTTAAATTTCTTCTGCAGGTTACTTGCTCATCATTCAACTACTTTTCGACATTGAGGTTTGTATTTTGTTTCTTTTGTTCTTTCAACAGGCTTAGAAGAGGTCAAATGAAGGAGGCCTCAGAGATGAAATATGGAGATCAAGTAGAAGGTGTGTGTGCGTATGCCTGTATATGACACTAATTTTCATCATTATCATTACTTGGAGTAAATTAAATTTATTTTTCTTTCATCACGTGTAGGTCAGACATGGGATGACATCATCAGGGTCATGAGCTCTGCTACAATCAGATTTGAGCTTCTCTCGACAGTCCACACCAGTCCGGTAAGTCTACTGTAAAACACGACATGCAGCTCCTGATAGTTATTTTAATTTGTAATCATTTTAATTGGTATTCAGAAAAACAAAATCTGAGTTTTTTTTTCCCCATGCTCCCCACAATCAAACATCAAATGAATATAATCTTGGCTCACCAAGTAGCATCAACTGTAATTAGGTGGTGATTATTTGGCATACTGGCGTATTATCGCTACACCCCCAATAAAATAACGTATTTGCCTGTTATCATTACTTGAGTAGTTAAGTGCAATATCATGGCTCCACTGCGTTATAGTGAGGCGTATGGTGTACATAGTGACTCAAGTTTACAAATTTGCTTCAAAAATCACAGTACAGGCCTGTCTGTTCAGGTCACTTTGGATGTCCAGAGAGAAGGCGGCGTGTCCACCAAAGGCCCGAGAGGCGGCGTGTTTGTGATGTACAACTGCGCCAGACTGCACACGCTGTTCGACAGCTATGACCGAGGGGTGGAAAAAGGTCAGAGTCCAGACTTTGAATCAACTTAACAATTCACAAACGTCAGAGAGAGTATGTAACATTACGTCAAGTGACAGGAGAATCCAAATTAACACTTTAAAGCTGAACAGTATACTTTAAATGCACTGCATGTCTCATTAGAAAACACCAGCAAAATATAATACCATAATACTATTTTTCCCATTTGTTAAACTCTTATGAAAGCACAACAAAATACTTGCTCTTCTAAATGTATTTGATGTTCTTTCCTATTCTCAGGTTTGTACCCAGAAATCCCAGACGTCTCGGAACTGGACTTCTCTGCCCTCAAAGAAGAGGTACGGCTTCATCAAAATTTACTGAAGTTTAATGCCCTCACTACTCTTCCTTTCACCCTATGAAAAGACTGCTGCACTGCATCTGTGTTTGGATTTGCAGGGTGAGTGGCTGCTCCTCTTCAATTACCTCATTCCCTTCTCCGAGCTGCTGGACCAATCAGGACAAGTGTTGGACTGCGAAAGGGGAGGGGCCAGAGTCAATCTCAAAACCGAGCAGGTCAGTGGATACGCCATGTGTGACGTCATACATCATGTGTGACTTCATTTTGCATCGAATGTTGGGTCATATACTTAACTGCTCTATTAATACCTAACCCCCCCAACACACAGATTTGCAGGTTTCTGGTGTCTCTCAGTAAAGACTTCAGCTCATACTACAACAGAGTCCACGTCCTGGGGGTGAGGCCGTGTTTGTAGTTCTTTAAGGGAAATGAGTTCAGCGAATAATAACTTGTACAGTGAAACCTTTGCGGTTGAAAACACATCACTCCTTCTTTGTTCATATTTACGGTCCCATTTCCCCCATCAGAAATATTGGCAATAGAAAGAATCCATTAGTGTGTCAAACTGCATCATAAAACACTTTTTAACTATACTTGCATTTTCTTTTAACATTTAGAACAAGCACCCAAGTTTAAAAATGTGTGAACCACTATAAAATTATATTGAGGGATTAAAAACAACACAACTTTTCTTCTCTCCGCATCATCTTGAAGAGTTTAGCAGCCTGCTTTCTTTGCACGTTTCTCAGCTAGCTTAATTGATGTTGCACAGAAAGACGTGTGAATCGTACAACCTTTGTCGTTGTAGGTTTCACTGGACCGTATGTGCAATCTGTATTTCTCTAACGTAATGTTTGACTCCCTTTGATGTCTTTCCTCCCAGGAGCCGTTGCCTCATCTCTTCAACCAGATGTTCTGCCGTCTGCATCTTTTGAGAGCCTTGCGGGAGCTCTACCACAGCGCTCTGGAAACTCTCAACCTTCCCCCTATTCGGCAACTATAGCCTCCATGTCTTGCACATCACTCCGCTACTCCTGTCTGTTACTCACCTGTAGCCTCGTATTCCACCAAGAGACAATATTGCAACCCTGCCCATTTCAATGATCAAATGAAAGTTAGTTTAGACTGACTCCTGAAATCTGATGCCACTTAGTTGTGTGTCTCAACACGGCTTATCTTTATAATATGATGCTAATTTTCTGTCCTTTCTCCTTGTGCCAAGTACATATATTATAGAACATTGCCACGACAAAATCTGCTTTTAATGAGCCGTATTCCCAAATTCATGTGATCTATCTATCCTGTATTTATGAATGGCATATAAATATAATTTATTACAACTATTAAAAAAAGGCGTGTACAGAATAGCTATAGTATGATCCTTAAAAGCTGTCTTATAATTTCTATTGCTCCTGTCAGGCCGTTAAGATAATGCACGAAATAGCATGAACAAATTGTATATGAAGATTTTTCTTTTTCAAAATGATTATTTATAAATGTTGGGAGGGGACTGTCATGATTTATTATTGTTCTGTCAGTTTATCAAGTGATTGTGTTGCCATTTTACCTTGGGTCAAATGTGCCATCGCTTGTTTTCAAAACTACACTACAACCAAATGTCACTTCACTGCATGAAACTAAATGTTGATTGTTGTTGCTTGTTCAGTCCATTTTTTTTAAATGACCTTTTCATGTTTACGTGACAGTAGGGGGTGGAGGAAGGGAGGGAAATGACCAAAATATGCTGATTCATTCACTGTAACTTGTTTGCCTCCATGGCTATGGTCATATTATTAAAACAGGAGTGACAACTACGTTTCAAAACAAATTTCTTCTCATAGATTAATGCCACGGTTTTTTTTTTTACAGGTGAGAGAATTGCTGTCTTGCCTGATGGTTTAACTGGGGGTTGAGGTAATTCAGCAATGTACCAGGTTCACCACTAGAGGGCGACATGTTTTCAAGGGATGGCACAAAAACTCACTGGCAGAGTGGTGCTGGTAGTCAGTCTGTCGCTACATATGACCGTAATGAACTCGCGAGTGGTAACCGGTCCTGTTTTTTTTTTCATCCCAAGTGTGATGGGTTCCAGCACTTTGAGTCTGTCTGAGCAGGATCAATGAAATAGAAAATGGATGGATGTCCAATATCGATTTAAAGTAGTGTTTCCCAACCCTTTTTCGTTCACGGCACACCTTTTCATTGGAAAAAATCTCGAGGCACACCACTAACAAAAATCTGTTAAGTGTTACACCAGCTTCTATATTAAAATCAGTTATATTACAACAGAAGACGTAAAGTTATATTCCTATATATGTATGGAGAGTCGAATAATTGAATAAAAATAAATACTAAATATTCTTTAAATTGTATTTCTTTTGTAATTGAAAGTGACAGTTTTTGAAAAAAGGTTTTAGACAGACCTGTGGTTTGGCGATCCTGTTTACAATGCGCTCGGTATTTAATGTTGGACAATTTCCCACGGCACAGCTGAACGTCTCTCACGGCACCTCTGGTTGGGACACACTGATTTAAAGTAGTGCTCCCTTTGAGCCAACACTTTTCATACTTTAAGAAAAGTAATTAATGCCATGTCATATTTCATGAAATATAATGTAAAACTCAGAATACTTTGTTGCCCTCCTGGCAGCCTTCAAATTTCACAAATCTGAATTTCTTTGTTTTAGTGTTTCCACAATTTACATTCTTGGTGCTTCGACTTTTAATGTATTGCATGATGCTTCAAAGTGTTTAAAACAATATTAAAACACCAGAAATGCTATCAAGTAAAAGGAGGTGGGGAAAAAAACTTAAAAGCCATTCCATTTTGGGAAAGACCTGAAGGTAGCATGGTGCAAAGTCGCAGGTTGAAGTAAGGGAGTGTCTGCCATTAACTTTAAAAGAATCTACAGAAAATAGAGAATTCCAATAAAAATATATGCTATGTGCTGCTCATATGACAGCACCCTGGATAACTGCTGTTTGAACCATAGTGGGGAGAACTCATTTTGGACCAGTTGGCGGTGGTTGTTGCCTGCATGGTGGAAAAAAGCTGCAAAAGAAGCTAAGTACAAATACTCCCTACTCAAAAACCTCGACAGGTGTTTCATTCAAAGGAGCTGTATTGTATCACGCTATTCAACGTAAAAACGCATGCATATGATTCTATATTACCTTTTGCACAGTGGCGATCTGTTGTTTTAATGAAATATGAGTTATTTGGGTGGCTGTTTTCTAAGACGCCTGGCGGTTGACAAAAACCCCGACTCCGCTGTATTCAATCAAGTTCGTCGGTAGACTCGAGGTGCGTTCAATTACCCATCACGAAGTAGGACAAAAGAAAACTATTGACTGAATGCACCAAACAACAATGACTAGTACTTGAGCAATTTGGGTACATGGAAACATTGTATAGTTTATTTGATGGCACCAAAATCAAAACAACCACAACTGCTCTGAGAAATTAGGCGTATTTGTTTGCGGAGCAGTGGTGGTAGGTGGGGGTTCTTTCTCACTTTGTGACGTCATAAATGAGGACCCAGTCGTTTTCTTGCATTCGGCTGGTGCTTAAAGAGGAGGAAGGAATAAAAATACACCAAGATGGGTTATTGGAGAAAATTAAGTATTTGGGGCAGTTGTTTTTGTGAGAAATTAGCACTTTAACACGCTAAAAGCTTGTGGAAATTGATTTAGAAGATTTTTCAAAAGGTTCACATATCAATAGGGACTCCAGATAAGCCCCACATTTGATTGAAACTTCACGCGAGTTTATTTACACAGATTGCAATTTTCTGTGTTTGTTGTAAGTAGGATTGGGCACTCTAGCTAAATTTCAGTCGGAAATCGTAATTATGGGCTCATTGGAAAGATTGGAAGTTATGAATAATGAATAAGTGTCATTTGAATTATGAAAAGGGTTTTTATTTTTTCCCGTCAAAGTTCAACGGCTACAAGTGGAAGATTACGCTGCTCAACTACTTGATGTCAGCTCAGGTAAAGCGTCACTCTCTGAAGTAGCCATTTAATCAAGCTATTTTTTATGCAGAGTTCCAGTGCAGCCTCATGCATTTCCCTTGCTTTGCTCACTGCTTGAGCCACCAATCAAAAATCCCCCCCCCCTCTTTTTTTAATTTTTTTTATACAAGTGCCCCTTTTGCTTGTCAATCACTCCCCTCAGGCAATAGGTTGGAGCAAGACAAAGGGGGAGGGGAGCGAGTGAAAGGGAGTACAAAACGAGCAGGAGGAAGGGATGTGGTGGTCGTGGGGGGCGTGAAAGTGGTATGAATGGGAGGGGGGAACAGACATGAGAGAGAGAGGAGCATGTGGAGTAATAGGCGATCTAGTGTCATGAGGAGAGATGAATGAATGAGGTCAGGGATGCCCCTGAGAATAGAAGCAACGTGGGGTGGAGAGATGGGTGGGTGTAGTTTTGTTGGAGAAAAAGAGAGAAAAAGATGAGAAAGTATGTCAAGATGGGTTGAAGGAGAAAGGAGAAGGTAAAAGTGCAAAGAGAATCAACAATGTTGAGTTTGGAAATATTGATGTACAACTGTCACGTTGACAGCAAACGTCTCTCGATGTTTCGGCCCTCTAATGTTTAGAATCTAACTGGACAAAAAATGAAATAATAAAATGAATGAAATACATAAAATAAACACACACTGCAAGCAAGCAGTGTTGCCAGGAAAATGGGATGAAATGAAGAGAACAGGCTATTGGGAATAAATGAGTACCATTTCTGGGACAAATATTCAAATTCAGGTTGTAAATGATGATCAGTGCTTGTGATAATGATCAGGACAGCAGCAAACGCCAAGCTAATGCCGATGATTCATCACGGATGTGATTCAGTTAATTTCAGTGCAAGAGCCAGCTGTAATTAACAGGATGTAAGGGGCAAGGACAAAACAAAAAGTGAGGGCGAGGGGCCGAGGATCACGTGAAGTGGGGGAGTTTGGGCAGCTGAAGCAAAGCCTGCGTTCTCCATTAATGGAATAAATTGAGAATTGAATTAACTTAAATCATTTCGATTAATAGTCTGTGTAGTCTTAATTGCTATTGGCTGCTGTGATGTGTTCAAGGCCAGAAAGCTTTTTTCAGACCGAGATACTATTCTCTTCTGTCCTTGGGAGGATAGCCAGCATTTTTTTTTTTTTTTTTAAGGACATGAGGACAATAAAACCCAGTCATGTGTATTTCACTTTTTTTAAACATGAAATTTGACCTGTCGAATTGAAAAATGTCTTGTATGTTTTGTTTTTATATAGAAAATCAATTATTTGTGCCTAATATTTGACTGGAGAAAAGCTTGCAGGAAGAAGTCTGGCAGTCTGTTTGGGTTTTGTAACTACCCTAACCCTCCCTGGCCTAATCTTCAGCAGATGTTCCACTGTACACACATTCGCTTCATCAGCCAAATGTAACAGACCACTCATGACTGTATTAGTGCTGCGAGATCGCAAATACGAAATTGGGCACACGTCCTGGGTCCGTCCACAAGTCCGTTTTTGACCCATAACGTCTTAGACTGTATTTGCATGAGTGTGACTATTTGTAAAAAAAAATAAACAAATTAAAAAAAATTTGTAGTTGAAGTCAGCGTGTAGCAACTTTATTCAGATTGTTTTTAAATAACCACTGCTTTACTACCACTCTAGATTGTGTCCTCTTTTTGAAATTACGTAAACTGTAAATTCTACCGTACTTTGTCTCGATCACCATTTGTTTCCCCCTGTGTCTCTCTACCACACCATTTCTTCTCGGCAGACCTTTGTGCACTGTCGCATGTCTTTCCTACAAAATGACATTTCTTTTGTTTTGCTTGGGGAGTAAGCAAGTAAATTGTGTTCAACCTTGTCAAATCCGCACTTATCGACTGTAAGTGACCCGACCCTCCGTTTAAAGGGTTAAACTCCCCTTCGACCCCGCTGCTGTAACGCAGCCCTCATAGGGAGACGAGAGTTTCCAGGTCGGGGCGGGGAAAGATCCGTCCGAGTCTAACCGCCTTTAAGATATCAATTCGGACAGAATTAATTTATTCTTTTATGACGCCAATCCCTTTAAAGTCACTCTGAAACCGGTGCAGAGTAACCACTTGAGGCCCGGAATCAAGATGACCGCGCCCTTTTTACCAGCGGCTCCTTCCCCATTTTTGATTTGAAGCATTTGTTATCGCTCGGATAAATTTATCTGTAAAACCGAAGGGATTCGTTGATTTATTAGAGCGCACTCGCCCTAGCTGAGCTCAAGATAACTACTTCGAACCAGATCTGGCAATTCCTGATGTTAAGGATTAAAGCAGTCTTCACTCTAAAAAGAATTGAACGGATTTAAAGAATGACTATGATAGGGAAATAAAGAAATTTTAAAGTTCTAATTACTGCATATAAAACCATGCTCAACATAGTTAATACGAAATAATCGATAACCGAATTAAGGATTAAGAAGAAATTTAATGAATAAGCAAGAAAAAGAATTACAAGTCGAAAAAAACAACACTCACCCGTCTCAGAACAAAAGAGGAGACAAAAGGTCTAAAATCCTATTTGGTTGAACAAGTCGAGTGATCGGCTCTCCTTTGTTCCAAAATCCGAATTCTGTTTAAAAAAGAGGAAAGGTCTGGCCATGACGAGCTTAACCAACGCCGTAACATTGGCGTCTTCCCCTTTCTGCCCGAAGCAGCTGTTTCCTCTGCCTTCCTCGAAACTTAAAATTTGACAAAGTCCAATTTGAAGCTTAAAATTGACAAAGTCCAATTCGAAGACTCTGGAAATTCATCTTAGTAGATTTTGGTTCAATCTCAAAAAGAATGAAAAATCCATCTTCGTCTAAACGGCGTTCTTTACTCCGGGTAGCGTCACGGCCATCGCCCTGACTAGGCAGAACCGCCTCGCTCTGTGTCAGGACAACATATTTATGGGCTTCTGGCATTACCTCATCGGAATATGTAGGTGAAAGGTCAGAATCCCTGCACCAGGTCATAAGAATATCTAGGTGAAAGGTCAGAATCCCAGCACCAGGTCATAGGAATATCTAGGTGAAAGGTGAGAATCCCTGCACCAGGTCATAAAAATATCTGGTCGTTTCCAATAGTGTAACAAACAACCTCTTTTGTCTCCCCACAACTTAATACATTCATGTATCGATGGAACAACAATGTTAAATACAGGTTGGATACAACATTGCAACATTAAAATCATATATCTTGTCTAGTAAAGATCAATCTTCACACAATCATACTTAGCCATAATAATGGGTTCTTCTAACTTTAACATTTATATTGATATTGCTTACATCTTAAAATTATGGCATAGCAAACTCATATTTCAAAATTGTGCGTTGCTACGTGTTTGAACAGGTCGTGTCCTCTCAATTGCTAACAATTTAATTTATTAGATTTGTTATTTTCCATAAGGTCACCCCTATGTCAAGCTTTAACACCATTTCCTGGTGAAATTTTGGAACTACTACATGTTTTGGGATAGCCAATGTGCCTGGGCCTAATTCGATACCCAATTTTACACCATCTTGTACCACCATGCCACTTGACAACCTGCTTAGCTTACTGTGCTTGTGAGGAAGGTCTGTTGGGTTTGTGGAGTTTGGTGAAGTCGCCATGGCTGTCATGACCGTTATTTAAAGATGTAATATAGGAGATATTTCAGCAATGGGGCTAAATACACAGTATGGACTTTTGGAGATGTTTTTGAAAGCTGGACAGCCACATCTTGCTTACTTGAGTTTTGATACTCTGGCTTCCTTATACATCTAAAAAACATGCTCTTGGTTCATTAAAAACTCTAAATTGTGTGTGTGAATTGGGGCTATAATGAAACACTAAACACGTCTAGACTAGGTCTCACCTCTTGTGTGCACTTAAATTAATTTCAGGATGGTGACTTTGAAGGCGCATTAACATGTTGGATGTGACTCGGGGAAGTCTTTTGAGGCACTCGTGACAAATTTTATTAGCAACACAATTCCCATCTGTGTTCTCAACCGGGTAGGGGGATGTTCTTATACTGTTGGCGGAATTGAGATTGGAGTGGCCACAATTTCAGGGTTCTTAGACATAGTTTCCTGGTCTTCTCGCATTGTTGAATTACCATGAGCTTTAGCGTTTTCAAAGGCAACAGGCAACTCTATATCCATAGAGTGCAGCAAGAAGTGCAAACTTTGCCATAGCACTTGTGCGTGTCTTCTTCCACCTCCACTATACACCGGCTTCAAGTATAAAATTATTCGACCAATTTCCTGAATACATTGTGGAACTCGTGCCTTTACAGAAACTGATTCACTGACGATGATGGACGTTACTGCCACATACAGCTCAGAACACAATTCTGAATCTCTAGTGGCGACGATGCTGGACACTAAATAACACTGGTGTACGTTTAAAGTGGTCGACCAATTTACCTGACATATATAAATGGTTGCGGTAAATAGCACAGCTTTAGTTGTTGAAAGGTGGTGGTATGGTTATAATTGAGGCTTCCTCTTCTCACTGTATTTGAGCTTTATAATCACGTCCTTGAAAGGCTTTTTACAATAACATGAATCTATTTTTTGGACGCTCACCAATTCCGCCAACTGCACTTATGATAAGTGGCGTCGGGCTGGATTGTAAATGCAGAAATGTAAATGCTCCATAAGGAATGAAAGATGGCAGCGTTCCTAATGTTGAGCGCTTAAAGCACGTCTCAAGGCCGTGTTCACTATTTTAGCGATTACATTCAGATTTCTCGTACGCTGCAGAGCGACCGCGGGGATTAACTCCAATTACACTGTCAAACCAGTGCTCGCCTTGAACTGTACGGTACTTTAAACGAGTGCCTCAAAAGCTTTAATAGGCTGAAGTTTGCATTAATCATGTGCTGCGTTCCCAAGAAAAAAGATGAAGGCCTTACTGTGACGATGTTAGAATCAAACACGGCAGTACCGTAAAAAGTCACATTGATACTTCTGTTCTGTCCTCGCACACGATGATTGAGATGTCTGTCTGGTGGTCTGTCTATACTGTGTATATGCACAGTACTATAAAGTTAAATGAAATATTGAACTGTAGTAATGAGACCATTTCCCTCCTGCTGGCCTCACTATTGATCCAGCGAGTGTATGAATTCAGACTTGCGCGGTGCCAACCAGACAGACTGTGTGACAGCCGAGGCTCCCTTCAAATAAAGATGTTCTTTTTGAACATGAATGCAGTTTGACTCGGGTCCAAATCAAGGGAGACATCTCGACTGGCTCCCGTTATGAATGTCATTACTGCGGTTTTAGCTTGAACGTTTTTTTTAAATCCACTAAAATCATTTAGGGCAGTACTTGGCTGCAAGCAGCAGAGGTGCTGTTGAATCACTCTTGGCTATATTGAAAAAAGCACATCATTTTGCTGCATTGAGTCTGATTGACACAGCTCAAAATTCTATTCTGGAAATTTTAAGGCAATATACAGTATATTGTGAGTAGTTTGGCTTTCAATAACTTCACTTGGATAATTAACATAATGTGAAATAATCTGTAATCCAATAATGCAAGAATACCATGATTTGACTATAGCTACTGTGAAATTCCCACACAAACTTTGAAATAGGACATGTATGTGTATGTATGTGTGGTTGAAGTTTCAGTGAAAATGTAAAAGAGGCTAACAAGCTCAGATATTTATATCTTGATAGCTGCATAATTTCTGATGCACTAATATCCAGCCCTTGTAGCCCGAAGCCAGCCAACATTTGTTGTGCTTCTTTCAGACTCGTTTCTAACTTGCCCCCACCCTCCCTACCTTCCGTGTTGCTCTTATTCTTACCCCAGAGTTGATCTGTTCACCCCATCATCCCCCTTTCACACTCAGGCTTTTTCAACCTCTCACTGTTTTTATTCTGCGATTTAGGTCAGCGGCTGAGTAAAAGACGACACACATCTGGCCTATAAAGCGCTCTGTCCTCTTCCCCTCCCTTCCTCTCATTTAAACAAGTCAATTCTGGGTGGGTTGTCTGCCGGCGCTGCCATGTTTACTCTACTACTTCTGCGTAGTATATGACAGAAAGCTGTATTAGCCAATTTCTTTGTGGAGTTGCACCAGTGGAGCGTAGAAAATCCTACCTAAATTTGTTCCAGGATGCTGGTGGACTTTTGAAACAAGCGGATGTGTAAATTTGATTAAGTCAGGACGGGTGTGGGTGGCCTGGTGGGGCATGTGGTTAGTAAAAATGTTAAAAAAAAAAAAAAAAAAAAGAAATCTGTTTTGAATCTCTCTCTGCTGGGGCTTTTCTGAGTGGAAATGTTGCACAACTTTAAAAAAAAAAAAAAAATAAAAAATTGCCCCTGCATCGAGGTGTGTCTTACACATATTTTCACAAATTTAATTGGAAGTCATCAGTCAGAGAAATGTATTTATATCTGACTCAATAAGTACACCCAAAAGTGTTTTTTGTAATTGCAATCTCTCCATTTAATATTCATGCCTTTTTAGTGAAACGTTAAGGAAGATATTAAAGTACCTAGAAAAGATGACCACCTAACCGGGGTGTTAACTAACAAAGAAACAAAGCAAACTGCTTTCCCTTTTGCATCAGGAAGAATATTAGTAAAACATCATCCCATTTAATTCTGTTTGCAGGCATGCTCTCCAATCTAAATCTAATCAAGTGGCCACAAGGAAGAGCACGGAACTACACAGTGACATGTTCTACAGGGCAAGTTTAATCACATAATCTCAAATCTCCCAAATAATTAATGACATCATTTCGGGTGAAGCTGTTACAATATGAGCCAATTGGGCGCCAGTAATAATGAGCGAGACGGAGGGAGAGGGCGGGCAGGAGGGAGAGAGATTGCGAACAAAGAGAGTAGACTGTTAAAATAAAGCGCAGATGATGAAGACACAATTTACAGGCATGAAAAAACAGTTTAGGCGCAATGCTCCCTTGACATTGATTTTTAGAAGGTTTTCCTGAAAAAGATCAGCAGACAAAAAATGAGCAGAAAGCAAAAGAAAGCAAATATTGCTCATGAGAGCTCAATTTCTGTGTGTGTGTGTGTGTGTGTGTGTGTGTGTGTGTGTGTGTGTGTGTGTGTGTGTGTGTGTGTGTGTGTGTGTGTGTGTGTGTGTGTGTGTGTGTGTGTGTGTGTGTGTGTGTGTGTGTGTGTGTGTGCGCGCGCATGTGCGCGTGCGTGTTTTGCAATACAACATTGGAACAGATTAATTCTATTCCCTATCTGAAATGGAATTAAACTGTTTGGAAATTTTCGAAATACAAGCAAGGGTGGAGTCCTTCCTGGGAATAATTGTGTTCCAGTTTAGAAAGTCCACAGTGACAACATTAAAAAAAATAAAGTACTTGATTCTATCACATTAATGCAAATGGCAATAACCTAAAAGGAACTAATCTAAATGGATTATTGTAAGGAGAGAAGATCCAGACAGAGGGACATACGGACTGAAACGAATCTGTCGGTCAAATGTGCTGGGTTATACAGGGTCATAGGTTATACAGTCATCTAGACTTTGACTTCACTTCTTTCCTCTCCGTCATTCTTTCGAGGTCAATCAAAGGCTTTTTATTCATGTGCTTCCAATTTTGAACATCAAGGCACGCGCCGTCCTGCTGCTGACGCCATATGTCGCCCTCACACTGAGTGGCTGCATGGAGAGTGGGGTCGACGTTGGGAGGGGTGCTTGCAAGGGGCTTTTCCGAGCAAGTGCTTCTTCTGTCTTTGACTGCTCCTGCGAATGGAAAGGGAGGGGTGTCTGATGCGCGCGCACACACACACACACACACACACACACACACACACACACACACGCACACGCACACGCACACGCACACGCACACACACACACGCACACACACACGCACTGTGTTTGAATATGCATCACTTAGAAAGCGGACAGATGAGCAGCAAGCCAGTGACCACCTGCTGGCCTGCCGCTCAGCATCTCCCCAGGCTTTTCAGGGTGGGTGTCAGGAGGGGGTATCAGGGTTACAGACAGCCTGTGGCAGCATGTCCCTTCGCCCCCCCCCCAATCACTCAGGCCCTCCCCCAAAACCCCACCCACCACCCTGTGGGATGGAGCAACAGAGGGGCAATTAGAGGGGGCTACTATATGCATGCACAGGGGCACGCTATGAAGATTGGAAACATTATAGAGAGTGTGTGCGTGTGCATGCGTGCATGCGTATGTTGCGCTATCAGCTTCCTCACCACCTTTGTACTTTAATACACGTTCTCGCATGCATGCATGCATACACACACACACACACACACACGCACACACACACATACACAAAGGTGGCCATAATCTGCCAGTCTCTGTGCACCTCTACACACACGCACACACATGCACACACACGCACACACGATTGCTCTGTTACCATAGAAACCAACACCGACAGAACGCACAGAGGCCCATGCCTACAAGGCTCAAGACAACAAGGAGACTTCCTTTATAAGCAGTCAGCCAGTTATTGATCTTGGTGTACAAGTCCAGATGAGTAGATGGACACACACACACACACACACACACACACACACACACACACACACACACACACACACACACACACACACACACACACACACTCACACACAAACACACACGTGCATATCTGTCTAAAAAAAGCATCCACTGCTGTCCTTTATTCTCTTCTCTTTTCTTGAATCAATCAGCATCCCCTTTAGCCACAGTGACTGAGAATGAAGTTGGCCTGTGATTGGAGGCCCTTGGGTTCGATTCCCTCAACTGTTGAGGTGCAACTGCTTTTGAATGGGGATATCTAATTACGCCCAAAGCACCACAAGTTTTGGGACATTGTCGATCCGTCCTCCCCTCACACATACATCTTGAAATGAACTCCTCCATGTGAGGCAGAACTACCCTTTACAAATTCATCCTTTTGCCACTGAACATTTGGATTAGTCTCTCTAAATCAGGTTGAGACACCTTTCCTTTAATCCTCAACCGCACTTTAAGAAACACTGATGGCTGCAGCTCAGAGAAGCCATCAGGATTGCATCTGAATTGAACACTCTCTTAAATATTAGGCCCAGTAAATTAATGAATAGACCGAATGACTGAGTGCAGGCGTAGCAGAGTCCACTTCCACTGAGAGCAAATTCTTTTGTAGCTCTAGCATGTTCCCTTTCCACTATGCTACTTGACAGATGATCAGTCATTAAAAGATGAAAACTTTCCTGCTTAGTAATCTCTCCTTTTCAAAAGCGCACTGATAAATGGATTGCAGACTGCAGCTGAGCGGATCAGCAACAGACGGGATCCCGGCGCACCGCAACTTCGATTAGACCCACTCAAGTCTGATTATGACCTCCATGTTCAATTAAAAAAAATAATTGCAGTCCATAATTCAGATTTTATGAAAAACTTTTAGAATGAGATTGCTCAAAAAGTAGAATTAGAAAACATCACAGGAAAAAATATGACAAAAGTCTTTACAAACAGCCCTACGTGAACGCTTAGCATGCATTTTTAAGTATATTTTTGTCTGATTTTCTGTCTTTTTTCTCCGCCTCCTTCTCCTCTCTCCTACAATTGTGGAGTCCCTGTCTGATGTCAAAGCCCCACTGGGTCTTCTCATGACTGTCAGTCAGTCACTTTTGCTTAGTGTTTGTAGTCCGGGGAGTGTCTCTGATCCATTATAAATAGCGCTAAGTGGCACGACATAGTCTCAGTGCTGTCACTCAGCACCTCCTATTAGAGTCTCCCACTTGTTAACCTGATCAGGTTCTCATAGCAGAAATGAAGGCAGACATGAAACATTTACTATATGTCATAAATACTTTTGTGTTTGTGTTACGGAATTAAAATGAGCCTGTTTTCTCCTGAAATATTTTGGATGACTTCACTGTCCAATGGGGAAAAAGAAGGTCCAAAATCCGTATTTTTAGGGCCTAACGGACTGCAAGCTTTCTCAAAGTTGCTTCACTTCTTCATATTATTAGGACAAACTTTCTCATGTTTCAAAAACTTAATGAGTTTTATTCCTGCTAGTTAAAACTTACATTTTTGAAGGAAACACCTGTGGGACAACTCAAATTAGTTTTTTGAAAAGCAAAGCAAAATCCTTAGTTCAAATTTCACTTACTTACAGTTGGTTATCCAAAATAAATTAATGATATTAGAATTTTTATACACACACAAACACATGTATGTGTGTGTATAGTAGCTGCAGTGCACAATTGTGCATGTGCAAGTACACTCTGTGGCATTATGGGAGGAAACTGAAAATCTTTTAGCTATTAACCTACGTTTCACCAATATATGCGAGCCACTTTATCAATAGGTTAGAACAACATTGCCGCTTCGTTCAATTGACTATCAATATAACGACTATCAAAACGTTACAACAGTTTGACCAAATTGTTTTAACAATTACACTCGAGCGACAGTCCAGTCAAAACTGTTCTCAACATTGGCAGTTCAACCCTTCCTTAATGAATCGATTCGTTTCCATTTCGATGGAAATTCATTTTGAAATTAGAACGTCACAGTGCATACAGATTGTATTCCTCTATGAAGCAAGTCTTTTCATTGTTCTTTTTTTAATTTTCAAATGAGTTCTGTTGACACAGAAATTATACTGAACTCTTTTGCATAAGTCTCACTGAGCTTGTCTGACAGTTAATGAGGACACCAATAAAGGGGAACTTTAATGACTAATTTATTGCATTAACTAAAACCGAGTGCGTACGCCTGTTTTTTTTTTTTACTTCGTGTAAATTTCAGGGATTTAGTGGTTAGCACGTCTGCACTACACTTCGGAGGTTTGGCCTTTCGCTCTTGGCTCTGTCTTCTCTGTGGAGTTTGCTTGTTCTGCCCGCGCTTGCATGGGTAGGGATGGTTGTTGTCCACATTTTGCCCTGTGGTGACCAGTCCATCACCCAAAGTCAGCCGACATTGATTCCAGATCCCGCTGCTGTAATATGTGTGTGTGTGTGTCTGTAAAGAGAACAACACTGTCACACTGCGTTTTAAAGTACACGCTGCCTCGTCACACAACTTGACTAGACATCCTCCGACGTGCTCCCCTGACACGCGCCCCTTCCAAATCCTATTAAGGGCACCAGCCAGTGCCAAGTAACCTACATTCTGCTGTAATCACACTGTGTGACCAAAGCGTGCGATGGGCTTGCATCCACATTGGGAAAAAAATAACAAATCCTGTTGGCAAAGCAAAAGGCTGCGGGACAGACTGCAGGCATTCCTGAGGCCGATAGAGGAGAACATTATCTTTTGTGCATTTAAATCGTCTTGAGAAATGGAATGTGTGCTTTTGGGAATACCGTGTAATTGTGGTTATGCTCCAAGTTTCTATTAGCGCTGGTAGAGAGAGGACAAATATGGCAGTGGTCCAAATGGATGCAACGTGTCCTTAGTGTTTAGTTTTATCTTGTGCCTCAATATATTGCAGATGATATTGCTCACTTTTGTTTGACAGGGTCATAGTTCAGCATTAATTCTTTTTCCACACAATGTCGGTGTTATCAGACTGTGATTGACTGTGGACCAGACCAGTCTTTAGTCTTCTTTTTGCCTTTCAACCCTGGACAGGATAAGTGGTATAGAAAATAAAAAGATATGGGTTTTATTTACTTTTTTTTAATTCATTTTTGTCGATCAATATCATATTGTTTCTTAAGATATGTTCCCCTCAGGTAGCTGCTTATATTTGCTGGAAAGTTGGACTTTCTTTTTTTGAAAATGTCATGAGATTGCGTGGTGCCACGTGACGCTCTTCATCCTAGGTGACCACACGCGCGCAAACACTCAGGCACATACACACGCATGCATGCATGCACGCGCGCACAGACACGATTTCATGCTCGCCCATGTTTCACTGCTGTTCAGCTTCCGAGCGGGTGGGCCGCCTTGTGTTTTCATCTTCCATCTTGCACGCAATGCGAGACATGCAGCCCCACCAATATCCCATTAGGAAAAAAAAAAAAAAAAAAAAAAAAAAAGAAAGAGAAAGAACCTTCCCACACAACCGGAAGGATCAACATAAACTGATAATGAATGTGGGTGGGATGGTAAACGATTTCCTGTAGAAAATAGGCAGTCTGGGTAATTTCCATGATGTGATTTCATTCTATTTTCCAACACAGTCAAGATCTGTTAGCCATGCGCAAATTGGTGTTAAATTGATATGTTGTGCGCAAGCGCTATCTTTACAACCGTGATAAATGATATGCATCAGTTTCGTCAGACCAATTATACTTAATCTATCACTATTATTTGTTTGTAAACTAATTTGAATATGTTGACAATTGCCTGCGACCCTCGCCAGAATAAGCGGTTCAGATATTGGATGGATGCATGTTGACATTTTTATTTATGGTTGACAGTCTTAAAATATTTACTGAAGCAAATCTTACTCATCACGGCAATACAGACAATGACGTCACTTGTGAGCTGCCTGGCAGGGTTACGTCACCCTACTGGAATTTACTGTGGATTTCCTTTTATAATAACCGTGGACAAGCATATGGACATTCATATTTAATAAATGCACGAACACGCACACACACTTGCGTGCACACACGCGTGCGCAAACACAATCCCGCTAACACACACAAGGACACGTCACAAAAGCGAGTGTGTTTCTTAGCTTTGATGGTAATTTAAATTCTAAATATCTTATAGGCAGCAGAACAACGCAACGCGAAATGGACTTTTTAAATTTAGTGATTATCAAGCTCGATAATAGCTACGTTACAAAAGTGAAGGAATCCTGCAAAATACTCAAATAAAAACATGAAATAGTAGTAATAATAATAATAACGTTTCAATTAATCAAATCACAGTTTACAAACTTTCCGAGCATCTAAATGTCCATCTATTTTTTTTACATTGAAATTTTAGATTTCTCAAGAAACGTGCAGGTTTTGCAACGAGTTCAAGTGGTGATAACTCCACGTCCCCTCGGTTTTGGTGGGCTATATCTGTACCACTTCAAGGTAAAGACGCTGGCCGTAAAGGGGAGGGGAGATAGGGGAAGGAGGAGAAGAGTGTGATTGTGTGCGTGCAGATGCTGGAGGCTTGTGCCGGCGCCAGGGGTGCGTGTGCGTGAACGCGCGTGTATGTGTATGCGAGTGAGAGAGGCAACCAGTGATCGTGTGAGCCATGTTGGATGTGAGTGAAGGTGCGGAGAGATGATGCTGCTGCTGCTGCCGCCGCCGCGCAGCTCCTGACGCACGCAGCCCCAGCATCACGCATCACAGCGTTTAGATGCCAACTCTCCAGGCTGACGAAGAGACGGGGGAGCCTGGGGAAAGGGTTCGGGCGGTGCCGGCGCTCCTGGAAGTGGAGTGGAGGGGAGAAAAGTGATCGGGCAAGAAGGAAAGACGGTCTCTTTGGGGAGATTGGTGGAGGAGGATATAGGAGGGGAGAGACCGAGAAAGGAAGAGACTAAATGGCTACACGGCTACCGGGCTTCACCCCGCTCTCGCCTCTGGGTCTTCACCTGCTTCTCCTCTTCCTCGGCTCTTTGTTCGCCATCACCCCGCGGACGGGGAATGCTGCGGGGTCTTCCGACCTGGGCACCCCGGGCCCCCGCCATCGGGATGCCGGTAAAGCGAGCGAGCGGTATGAGCGAGAATGGGAGGCGCCGGGAGCCAGCCGGACAGAGCCGGAGGGAGGAGAACGACCAGCAGCGGGAGGGATGCCGGGACCACGAAAGGAGGCACGGGAAGGAGTCGGGACCTTTTGGAGGTGCGGAGACGAGCCACCGATACTACCTCCTCCTCATCTCCTCCCCGGTGTGACACACAGGAGACGCTCTGGGGGGTGGGAGAAGGGCGTTGTTCCGCCATCCACCTCGGCCGCTTTCAGCTTTTCGCCGGTTCAGAGTGGTAAAAAACGGACGGTGCAAAGGACTACCGGAACGTGCGCGCTTCCACGGCCACACCTAACAGAACGTGGCGCAGCCTTTGTGCGAGCATTTGGCCTGCGCGACGCACCCGGAAGTGGAGGAAGGAGTGGCGGAGAGGTGCGCGAGAGGGCTCGTGAGGTGAGGAGACTCGGAGCCCCCGCCACGTTTCACAAACCATCACCCGACCCTGTGCCTTGTCGCATCCTTTCTCTTTATGGATACAATTCAACGTGGACAGAGGCTTCTAAGTCCACATTTCAATCACACTCTTGTTTAAGCAGAAATTCACTTTGGAGCCAAGCAACAAAATTGGATGACATTCTAAACGCCCCTGCATTCAATGTTTTCCAGAATTCAAGTTATCTGTACCAAAAGGCGTATAATGATGAGGATGATGGTGGTGGTGGCATGGTTAGGAGGCCAGCTGGTAATTGTTCTCATTTGGGCAGGCACAGTGTTATCGACCCAAGCAGCATCCGTGTGGGGGCTGAGGGAGCCTGCTGCACGGAGCGCATTAGGGGGGAGAGGAAAGACCGGTTGGAGGGGGAGCAAGAGGACAGATGTAGTGCACCAACAATGTTTAGGTGCAAAGAAAAGGGTGAAAGGAGGGGTAGAAGAGGAGGAGGGGTGAGCCAAGGCAACAAATGCATTAACTTATCTAATTATGCGCTTAATGATTTGGCTTTTGCGACTCTGACTCGACAATGTAGGGCTGATAATGAGAGGAAAGCTGCGGCTACTACCGGGAGATGGAGCTATGAAGGCTGGGTAGAGAGGAGGGAGGTCACCAACGGTTGCATTTGCTATTTGAAGAGACTAGGGACGTGTTGTGGATTGTTTGCTGAATTGATGGGTCTCGGGGGAGGGAGAACACAGAAAAATCCAGTCATCCAATTTAGACTAGGCAGCATCAAAGAAATGCAAGGTCAGTGGTTTATATGTACCAAAATGCATAAAAGCTTACACACACCTCGTGATGCAGAGATTGAACCCGCTGAACTTCTCCGTAAATCTCATGAGAAAGTTAAAGTAACTTCAGAGGTAGCTGAGTCAGCATTTTCTATGCAAGAGAATTTTCCTGTTCATTCAACCAAGCTAAGTCCTTTTTTGCAACATGATTTCATCTCAGCAAAACATCCCCTTTTGGCTTCACAAAGCAACCTAACCACTTGGTCTAGTGAATTTCCCTTTTTGCCTCTCTCTGCGAGGGACAAGTGGGATTCAGCACTATGGACAGCTCCCCTGAATGTTGGAATGTTTATGTGGCGGGGATTCAACATGAACAGTAATAACAACAACGAAGAAGAGGAGGGGGGGAAGGCAATACACGGTTTTGGTGAATCAGAAATAATTATGTCCAGTGAGCAAAGGCTGTTAGATGACGTCAGACCATTAGAAAGGCGGCAGATGGGGGTTGAGGGAGGAGCGAGGAGGGAGGGCGAGGCTGAGAGGGACGGGCTGGAGGGCCCTGCTAGGGGAAGAAAATTACAGGTGGGGGAGGGCGAGTTAATGGGAGGGAAAGGACCATGGGGAGAGAGGCAGAGCGAAAAGGGGACAACAAAGCCAGGCCAAACTGAGGAGAGAGAGGTAGAGGGAGGGAAGGGTCAGGATAGGTTCAGCAGCACCGCCACCATCACGCAGTCAAATATGGAAAGATGCGAGAAAGAGAGCATGGTTGATGAAAGCCACAAGGTTGAGAGGGAGCCAGAGGGAGAATCTGAAGAGTGGCACAGTTCAAGGGGAGAGAGAAGCCTGGAAAGGCTGATAATAGAGAGAGATGATAAAACCTCACGGGAAGAAAGGACGGACAAGGTTTTGATGCCGTGGTCTCGCTCTCGACGGGCAGCTAACAGACATCCTCATTTCTCCCTGTATAACTACCAAGTAGAAATAGCTGAAAACCAGCCCCCTGGGACCTCTGTTATTGTCATTATTGCCACAGATCCCGATGCGGGGGATCCCGGCAGGGTGAGCTACAGCATGGCACCGCTGATGAACAGCCGGTCGTCTGACTATTTCCACATCCACCCTGATACTGGCCTGATCACCTCCACGCAGATTTTAGATCGAGAACACATGGATCAACATTATTTCCGAATCACTGGAACCGATCATGGCTCCCCTCGTCTCTCTGCCACCACAATGGTAGCTATTAAAGTTGCAGATCGCAATGATCACGCTCCTATTTTTGAGCAGACAGAGTACCGGGAGACCATCAGGGAGAATGTCGAGGAAGGGTACCCCATCCTTCAGTTAAGAGCAACAGATTTAGACTCCCAGGCCAATGCCGATATTCGTTACCGCTTTGTCGGCGACTCCGCCACAATTGGGAAAGCTGCTTTTGAGATAGCCCCACGATCGGGGCTCATCATGACCCGTGGAGTTGTTGACCGGGAAACAAACGAGCACTACACGCTCCAGGTGGAGGCGAGCGACCAGGGCAAGGAACCGGCTGCGCGCTCAACAACAGTTAAAGTTTTCATCACCGTGTTGGACGAAAATGACAATGTGCCACAATTTAGCGAGAAGCGTTATGTTGTGGCGGTCAAGGAGGACGTGAGACCTCACTCGGAAATCCTCCGTGTGAGTGCCACAGACCGGGATAAAGACAGTAACGCTGCGGTTCACTATAACATCATCAGCGGGAACAGCCGTGGGCAGTTTTCCATTGACAGTGTCACAGGGGAAATCCAGGTGGTGGCGCCCCTGGATTACGAGGCCGAGCGGGAGTACACGCTCCGTGTCCGTGCGCAAGACAATGGCCGACCGCCACTTTCCAACAACACCGGCATCGTAAGTGTGCAGGTAACCGACGTCAATGACAATCCGCCCATCTTTGTCTCCACACCGTTTCAAGCATCCGTGCTGGAAAGTTCACCAGTGGGAAGTTCTATCCTCCACATCCAAGCCATCGATACCGATGCTGGTGACAATGCCCGTCTGGAATACAGATTGACCGGCACCGGTTCCGACACACCGTTTGTCATCAATTCTGCGACGGGCTGGGTCACCGTCAAATCCATTCTTGACAGGGAATCTGTTGAGCACTATTTCTTTGGTGTGGAGGCCAGGGACTACGGAATGCCACCTCTTTCTGCCACGGCAAGTGTTACAATAACAGTTATGGATGTTAATGATAACCATCCCGAGTTTTTGCAAAAAGAATATTACGCCCGCCTGAATGAGGACGCCGTGGTAGGAACGAGTGTGGTAACAGTCACGGCTATGGATCGGGACGTCAACAGTGCGGTGACTTATCAGATCACAGGCGGGAACACTAGGAACCGCTTTGCTATCAGCACCGCGGGGGGTGCCGGGCTGCTCTCCTTGGCCCTCCCACTGGACTACAAACAAGAGCGGCGCTACGTTTTAACTGTCACTGCCTCAGACCGCACGCTCCACGACACCTGTCAGGTGCACATCAACATCACTGACGCCAACACACACCGACCTGTATTCCAGAGCGCGCATTACTCTGTGAGCGTGAACGAGGACCGGCCGGCTGGGAGCACCGTGGTTGTCATCAGTGCAACAGATGACGATGTCGGTGAAAATGCCCGCATCACATACTTCCTGGAGGACAATATCCCTCAGTTTCGCATTGATCCCTCATCAGGGGCTATCACGTTGCAGACGGAGCTTGATTATGAGGACCAGATGACCTACACTTTGGCCATAACTGCCAAAGACAACGGCATACCGCAGAAATCCGATACCACGTACGTGGAGGTGAATGTCAATGATGTGAATGACAATGCACCTCAGTTCCTCAGCCCCAGATACCAGGGAACTGTCAGCGAAGACGCACCTTCTTTCACCAGTGTCCTCCAAATCTCAGCCACCGATCGAGATGCACACGCCAACGGCCGCGTGCAGTACACTTTCCAAAATGGCGAGGATGGCGATGGAGACTTTACCATTGAACCGACATCCGGCATTGTGCGAACCATTCGCCGGTTGGACCGTGAGAGTGTGCCATTTTATGAGCTCACAGCATATGCTGTCGACCGAGGCGTACCTCCTCAGCGAACACCTGTCCACATCCAAGTGACGGTTCTTGATGTCAACGACAATGCTCCGGTCTTCCCTGCTGATGACTTTGAAGTTCTGGTGAGGGAAAACAGTGCCGTGGGCTCTGTGGTGGCACAGATCACCGCCACGGACCCGGACGAGGGCGCCAATGCCCAAATTATGTACCAAATCGTGGAGGGCAACATTCCAGAGATATTCCAGATGGACATCTTCTCAGGGGAGCTGACATCACTTATTGATCTTGACTATGAGGCTCGCAACGAGTACGTCATCGTAGTGCAGGCCACCTCAGCACCTCTAGTGAGCCGGGCTACCGTACGGATCAAATTGGTGGACCAGAATGACAACAAACCCAGTCTGCAGGACTTCCAAATTATTTTCAACAACTTTGTGTCAAACCGTTCAAACAGTTTCCCCAACGGGATAATTGGGAGAGTCCCCGCCAACGATCCTGACGTGTCGGACCGGCTGTACTACACGATTGACAGGGGGAACGAGCTTCACCTGCTGCTGCTCAATCACACCAGCGGGGAGATCCGACTGAGCCGTAAACTGGATAATAACAGGCCTCTGGTGGCTCCCATGCTGATCACTGTCACAGGTAAGAGAGCTTGACACGGGAGGGAAGTGTGTGTAGCAGTCCACTGTGACAAATACCATGAAGATAACCGAAAAGCCCAAAAAGAAGTAATTTTTTGAACGATGGAATGGTGTGTGAAATGGTGTGTGATCAAACCTGTTACATTGTTGGAGCACTTCTATACATTGGGTAAAGTTGTAAATGTCAACATTCATGGAGAGTTTGCAAACATTTTGCCTTAAAAGTAGACTGTGCAAAAAACGAATGCTTTGAAGGTTGGTTAAGTTGTCTTTTTGAAGCGCAGTCTCGGGAGAGTGTGTGTGAGCTTGTGAGCATGTGTATATTAGATTAAATTCTCAAACTTTTGTACCATAATTAGCAGTGACTGCATCAATTTATACAGTACTCATTTTTCTGTGTTTTTTAAACAGCAGAGAATTCAGCTGACAGTCAAATGAGGTAGTTAGACAACGAATGAGTGCAGGTCAAACAGTGAGTGAGTAAGGTGTGGAGTCCATTTTTACATAGTGCTTGAATTATTTAACAGCACATCTTTTGTTATTAATGTTACTAATTGGATCTAATTGACTCAACCATAATGCTGTGAACCATTCAGTCATTTCACTGGTTACACTATGTACTAAATTGCAATGATTTATGATAAAATATACACTGGCCTTCCTTTAGGGTGAAAAATCTCAAGTATTTCAATGATTTCCCAATTACATTTTTGGTGGTGTTTATCAGCAGTTATAGCACTGCATGTGTAGGTATTGTGTCTTTTGTGTCATGTGCAGTGAGAAATGTAAGTTTCATTTAGTAATGGGAATCAGTCCAGATACTAAATGAGCATATGTGTGCATAGCGGACTTGTAAATGTGCCAAAACGGTGCCCCACTGACTCGTTCCACAGAGCATTCAGCTTTTTAAAACTGACTCACATATAAGATTCTCCCACTATCTTTCCCCTCCAGGATGTGACAGTTATGCGATTATAATGAAACTACATTTTGCGCCAGTCAGGCTCGGAGCATAGCTGTCACTTTCTCTCTCGCTTGCTCTGCGCGCGTGTGTCTATGATTCCTGGTCTTTTTTTATTCTCTATATGCATGGACGTGTGGATGAATTATTCCTATTAGTTGTCTCGCTGGTCTTTTTGCTCCTTCAGTCTTCAATGTGCTCTTCTCTCACCTTATATGACTATATACTTTCAATTGAACTCACTTCTCCCTACTCAGAACTTCACTGTTATCCACCAAACATCTCCTGGGTTGCTTCTTCTGCATGGATTTTTTTTATCTTGACTTTCCACGATTCTTATCCCCGTATTTGTGTTGTTCCTCGATGGTGTGTGTACTTGCATACCTGTGCAAGAGATGTGTATACTGTAGCTGAGAGCAGGCAAAAGTTTTTTTGTTTTGTTTTTTACATAAAATGAATCATATTTGTGTGTTTATTTTCCCCGTTTTCAGATTACAAAGTACGTACTCTCAGGTGGCTCAAAAGCTTTGTGCTTCAGAGGGTATTCACATCTTTTTAGTCAATAGTATCTGTGCATGGCAGAGAGCGTAGGGCCTGCACTCCTCTCTCTTTTAACTTGGCCTCTCTACGTCTTTCTCTCAGTTTCTACGCTATTGATATAATTCCCATGTTTGTACTTCATTGTTGTTGAAATGCGTTGCCCATTCATGTTTAGCCAGTTTTTACACACACGATTATGCATCTTGCTGCAGGGTCAGCCAGTAGACTGCGGACAAATCATGTTTTTATTGTAGAGTGGCACCACAAAGGGTGTCAGCTCAAGGTGCCCTTGATCAAAGAGAGAGAGAGAGAGAGAGAGAGAGAGAGAGAGAGAGAGAGAGGGAGAGAAAAAAAAGACCAAGTGGCCAAGAACGGCTTTGGTTGCACTCGCCAACTCTCAGAGGCAAGGCTTTGCTGGAGGACAAAAAAAGAAAAGGCAATTTGTTCTGGGGACATCAATGGTAAATAATGTTCCCCCCACAGTGGTGTAGCACAATTTTGCTGTACGTCCTACAAGAAAACAACAACAAATGTTCTCAGCAGAACAATTAGAATATAAAGGGTGTATCAAAAATGTTGTCCTTTAAAAAGATAGTAAAAGCTTAGTTCTTACTGCACTTAAGCACATTTGCATGGAAAATAGACCAAAAGCAACCAACCAAACAAACAAGCAAGCAAATGTGATTTTTCACATACTCCATTACAGCGTGGGTCAAGGATGACGCTACCTCATTACAAGCTGTGGCCCATCCAACATTTCCCGTTTCCCCCCACTTATGTTTTGTGTTGTGAGACTTTTAGTGGTTTTCTCAACTGCTGCTCAAGTAATGCAAGAGTTTGATGTGGGTCTAATTGAGCCTTGGTTGAGGTCTATGCTGTACTGAGTGCCATCCTCATGTAATATGCTTTTTCATTCAGGGAACGCAGTCCATTATGTAAAAGCAAAAGTTCAAACCTCATGAGCATGTTGACTCTGCAACCACAGCCACCTGCATGCATTGACTATACAGTATCCATACTGTACACGTCAAGCCTGTTCTAAGACTACCAAAGAGTGCTTTCACCAGCCCATTAGAGGCCATTAGATCTTCTCCTGGTCCACAGTTGCTTGCCAGACATTAAATATTTCTCAGGTGGTGCAGCAAGTCCCAGTTTCCGCACCCTGCTCAATGGACCAGATATCACCTTTTTTTTTTGGGTTGTTTGTGGCCAGCAATCATGCCATAGCCTGAGACCTGAGACCCTGTCAGTAGCTTCAATGGCCTGCATATGTACTCGGTTTGCTCAAGGGGAGCACATTCTCCATGCGTCCATCAATGGATGTTCACAATTAAACAGTAGAAAAATGTAAATTTTTTTTTTTTTTTACTGTCAATTATGCACAATACTCATTTTGATAACTCCTGAAGCCAACCTGCTAATGCAAAAAAAATAAAACAGTTTGAACAGATAACTGTTGAATGCGGTAGCTGGTATTGACATGTTCTTCGAGCAGACATCAAACAATTTTGCGAAATAAAAAATTTCTATAATAGGGCTTATCTTGCTTCAAATCGTTTCCGTTGTCGTTAATGCTCCCTGGTTCACATTTCTCAGTGTCGTTTTTCCACCTTGAAAGATGCAAGGATCTCTATTTTTCCATTTTACATAATGTTTGTGATACGTGGAGAATGAAAAAAGTAACAGACTTAGTTTGACAAAGTAGAAAGTAAAGATATGTTTTCACATTGGGAGTAAAAGTCATCAGAAAAAATAATATTCAAGAAAATATCCCTGATACAAAATGAAGTATTTTTACATTTGGAGGAAAAAAATTCCAGCTGCAGCAACAAAACAAAAGGAAGACACAAATAGGATGTTGGCAGCCGCCACATTCCAGCTGCTAACTGCTGTCACGTGCATGTCAGAGGTCGGAGTTGTGCGGATTTGTGTGAGGTTGTAGATCAACCAAGGAAGTACAATAGACACAGCGTGTGTGGAAGTATGATATGGGCTAATGGGCAGAGACTTAACGGGCGAGATGGCTTTTGTGTCAGTGCAACGTACTATCCGGTTTAATGTAAAGGATTAAAGCTTTTGTTGTAAAAGGCTGCTTTGAAACCCTAATGTTGCCGGTTGCCCTGTGCATATGTGTGTGTGTGTGTGTGTGTGTGTGTGTGTGTGTGTGTGTGTGTGTGTGTTTTTTCAACTGAGTTCCACTTTTAGTATAATCACTGACCTCAGGCCTTGAAAGGCTTTCAAAACAAACAGAGCAGAAACCAGCAGTCCAGCCAGTGGCTGAGCTGCATGTGCGCGCGCGTGTGTGTGTTTTGCAGTGATACAGAGACTATATTTTGTAGTATACATTTTTTAGTATAAATTGATATGACCCATTTTAGTGTTGACAAATGTTGCAGAGAAACAACGACAAAGCACAAAGCCACTATAACCTTGGATACAACACAACATATTGCTTCTGAAGTCCAGTGTGTTCATATTCCAAAAAAAAAAGAAATTAGAGATAATCTATTGTGGGTCCTAATAATCAAAATAATCATCAGTGACATATTGATGCAATAATCAAAGTAACATTCTGAATCGTCAAACAAGTTGACTATTGTTAACTTTTGTGAGATTTTCATTCTTTGTGGCTGTCAAATGCAGAGCTCAGCGTACCTTGTCTTATCTGTCTCAGCAGTGTGTTGTGAGGTCAACCTTCTCATGCACTTGGGGGCTTTTCTGGCAAGAGGGAGAGGAGGGGCGAACAAAACCATGTTGACAGCGCCGTGTAAAAAGGGATTGAACCCATCCTATTGGGTCGACATGGCCTGAACACTAATGGGCTGAAGGCACCATGACAGACATTTTGTGTATTTCTGAGAAGCAGCAAATGGCTTTTGTTCACCCTAAATCCAATTTTTGCATTTTTTTTTAAACGGGTTTGCATGCTAGTTGAAATAAATCTCCCCCTTTGGGCTTTTTACTCTTAATCCCAATCTCTTAAATGAGCAAGAGAGCAGATACTCAGCCAGAATCTCAACCACAACAGTACGGGTGAATATGAATGAGAAAAGCAAGAGGGGCCTTTTAAGTATTTAATCCTGTCAGACGTGTCTGCTACATCTACAGTACATCCCATGAACTTGACATCATATGATGAGAGAAAGTATTAATTTAAACAAAACGGATTATATCGCTCACCAACTTCTTTTCGCATTTCATTCTGATGTTTGGCAAATTAATGAAGTACATTTCTTCTACTGGTTCTTAGTCATGTATAGTTATTCATTTAAAGTGCCAAACTGCTTTGCAGATCCCTATGCCTTACGAATATCAATGTTTACAATAGTACCATGGCAACTAAAATTACTTTTGTCTCCTGTTTTAAACGTAGAAAAAGTTATAGGCTTGAACACACTCATTCAATTTTTTTACTGACTGTTCATGAGTAATGCATGCCCTAAAAATGAAAAGCACATTTCTTCCACATCTAAGGCCAGAATTTTATAATTTAGGACTCACTGAATGAGGCTTACAATTTCTGGTGGGTAGATTGCTTGTTAAACCACGGCACAAGTCTCCTTTAAGAGACCAAACGTGCCTTGTGAAAGGATTTCCTTTATGTTGTTGGAAAAATGCTGTCTGAAAAAAAATACCTTGTGTTTCTTTTGTATGCAAACTTGCGAGCAAGTGCGCCGTTATTGGTGTCGTCTACAGTCAATGCCTCATTCCATTATACTGTAATTAATTATTGACTTTAATTTTCCAAGTACAATTTTCACATTTGTTGTGGCCATACAAGTGTAAAGATAAATGTAATGTGTAAACAACAGTAAATATATTGTTTAATGAAGGCGGAATGATTTGTAGATGCAGCTCATCCATCTGATTTACAACGTTCTTAATTGTCATACAACTGCAAAACAAGTTGTCCGCTGTAACAGCAAAACAACAACTCGGAAAGACATCTAACTTTGACAACTCCAATCCAATCACCCGGTAACGGCGATGATGACAAAGTGGATCAGCGGGGAGTGATTTGACACCCGGGGAGCGGTTCATGGTATCGGTGTTTTGCTCAAGGACAGCACAGCTGGGGGTCCGGAGACTGTTGGGGCTTGATGGTCGATTACTGCATCCTCTCAAGTCTGTCTACGCTTGCTAAATCGTTTTTTTTTTTTTTGCCACAATCGTCTACCGGTCGATGATGTTGAACCAGCATCCCCGCGGTGTTGAGCTTTGATCTTAATCTCTTGGCCAAGGTAACCTCGCTTCTTTTCTCCTCAGATTATTTTCACTTGACACACCTTGTTAGGCCAATTCCTTTTGAATATGCAGAGTTCATTGTCACTGAATTGAGGTATGCAAAGACCTCATGCTTGGCAGCGGTTCCCTCATCATTTTTCTCAGAAATGTTGGTTGAATTCCAAATGACCTCAGGGGCTTTCAACTTTCCAATTTTTCATAATCGCATTAGGTAGATGATTTGTTTCCATTTTGCCCACCCCTCCCTCCAAAAAAAACATATTTTCCTGTCTGCTTTCAGCTGCAACTGTGGCGTTTCATTGAACTTGACTTTGCAGACTATTTGCATCCGTCTTAACTAGATGTTAGCTTGGGAGGCTCTGACATTCAAGGAGCTTTCAGCGCGCTATTAGTCAAGCTACCTGGCAACGTGAGATAGCGCTGGAATCCTCACTTGTCGACCCAGGGAGCATCTTAAAAGCAGAACACTTATTGGACCCGCTTGGTGTTCTGGCACCAGTGGGACTTTACTGGTGATTCTGCATCAGCGTGTTCATTCTTTAAAGGCTTTATAAGCGCTCTGCCGCTTTTCAAGCGGAAGATGATGTCTTCATGTCCACACGGGTCAAAAAGGCTTTTGCCAAGTTATTAAAAAATCTTTTGTTCAACAACATATACCAAAGTAACTTTCTATTTATGGCCTTTGTAAGATATTAATGTTTTATTGTTTCCATGCACGCTAAAGCATCAGAAAGGCTGATGAATTATTTATGACTTGAATTTTTTTCTGTGCAAAATCACCTGTCCTCACTTTGTATCTATCAGAGTGCTTCACTCTGGTTCCATGGCTTTCTATCGCAAAGTTGGATATATATTTCTGAATGAATAAATGATGGTATCACCCAGCAGCAGTAATCTCTCTTCTCGACAGCGCAAGAGTTGCAAGCTATAGTTTTTTGTTTTTTTCCCCACATTTGAAGCGTCTTCTGCTGCACTCTGCAGGCACTCACATCTTTGCTTGGGATGATGTTTGACCTTGTTTGTTCAAGTGTCATTGAATGTCTGATGATGGATTTCCAAAGTGTCAGTCAAAGTCTCATGCGCTACTGAAGCAAGCTTAGACTTAACCTTCATCAGAGAGTCATAACTGCTTATTGCGAGGCCAGAGAGTAGAGCGAGACATGTTGTGTTCTTTTGTATTTTAATCTTCATCCAAATTTGAATAACTTCCAACATCACACCTAAACGCAATGTAATTCATAGAAAAGATGAAAAATGGTCTTTATTTTTCCAGAAGTCATGATGTACGTTTTGTTTTAATATTCCGCACCACAACAAAGCATTTAGCTGTTTCAATATCCAGTGGTGTTCTCAGATTGCTTTAATTTGCTTCTTTTCAAGCCTCCCCTTGTCTTTTAATTGAGAAATGAGTAAACTAAAACTACTGCACAAATCTACTAAGAGATTAATGTGAGATTTTTTTTATGCGTTATCCATCATGACTATTAACAAAATGTAGCAGGAGACAGTAAACCCACAACTCAGAGCAGTCAATTATTTTTGTTATTATTTAATAGCTAAACAATGGATGTCCAAACAAAATGTGTGAATGTGTGTGCGCATGTGTGATTAAATCCTCCTCCAGCAGATTATCCAGTCATTCTCAAGATTTCCCCCATTTAAATAACAATAGGAGATCATCTTCAATTTGTGTGACATGGCGTGATGACAATAATGAAATAATGTTGCCCTCTGAAGTTGAGGATGATGAGATGTCGTTTGTTGAAACGTGCTGTGTGAGCTGAGCTATCAGTTGTGACTACATAATAAGTCTATCTAGCCTGTAAGCATCCATTTTTCTTCGTGTTAAAGTCAGGGACTCTTCTGGCTTCTTATTTACTGCCTTCGTCTATGTGTGTGCGTGTCTTAGAGGTCAGTAGGGAGTGAGGCTCCTCATAATCCGGTAATCAAACCAGCTGCCACCACCAGCCAACCCCTATCCTCGCCTTTCTCTCCATTTTTTTTTGCCTACTCTCCTTCTGTTGCTTTCACTTGTTTTCTTTTTCTTACCAAATTCATTGATTCTCTCTGTTTATTAATTTTTAAATTAACAAATTACAAGACAAACTTAACCATTTGAATATCTTAGTCGTGAAAATGAGCTAATAAAAGCCAGTGATTCGTAATACTATTACACTGACTGTATATTTGATGATCCTCCAGTCATCATTTTGTTATGATTTGTTCTTCCATATTCCTGTTCAATAGGATTTTTTTTTTTTTTTCAATTCAAGTATACTGTGTCCTTGTTTATTTATTTTTCACTAATTGTACGTGAGCCATCCACCACTTTCACCAACCGTGCACAATCTGTCATCTCCACTGTGTCTTCAGTCACGTACAGTACCTCTCATCTTGATTATCTTGCTTGGGAGTGGTCATTTTTCCTCCCCCAATCGCATTACATATTCCAATGGCAGTGGGTTGGCTGGTTGCCAAAGGCCTGCAAACTAGCTGTAGCACTACATATCCATCCATCCATTTATGACTATTAATGGTTGTTTTGTTATTTTTCTGAGCTATTTGTCTAACATATTGCACATTACAGACCCCTCTTGCACATTCTCTTTCCTATACCCTGAATTTGATTAATTCTCTCTTTGCACTGTAGTGTCTTCATTCGTCAACTCCTAGTTACTCCCCTCAAACCATCCTTATGAATGTTTTAATAAATCTTGTTGTTTTTCCTTTTTACCTATTTACAGATGGTGTCCACAGCATTTCAGCGCACTGCGTCCTTCGTGTCCTCATCATTACCGAGGACATGCTGGGCAGCAGCGTCACCGTCCGCCTGCAGAACATGTCCCAGGAGCACTTCCTCTCACCGCGACTGGGTCACTTCCTGGAGGGTGTGTCGGCGGTTCTCTCGGTGCCCGTCGAGGATGTTTTCGTCTTCAACATCCAGCCGGATATGGACGCGGCATCGGGAGGGATCCTGAACGTGAGCTTCTCCGCTGCGCTCCCAGGAGGACACTTCTTTCCTTCCGAGGCCCTGGAGGAACAACTGTATCTGAACAGGCCCCGGTTGACCTCGCTCACACAGATGGAGGTTTGTAACCCTGCAAGAAAGTCCCAACACAGTTGCTACCTTTATTTTTGTTCCCATGGCAACATAAACTATGAAAAGGAGTTTAACCTTGAAAGGAGAAAGGTACAGTTTGAATGCAATCAATTTACATAGGCTACTAGTACCGTGCGTCTATACTATTGTACGCCCACATGACAAAAGATATGCTGAGAGACATGCATTGATTCACAAATAATGAAAAAAATATGTGAGGAGCACTAATGCTGTTGTGCATCAAACATATTTTATTTTTTGTGTTCACCTTGAATTGCAGCCATAGTATTGACTGTATTAGATTTCCCTCCAGCATACAAAGGCGTAATTGTGGACAGATAAGCTATGAAATAATGATAATGACATCACCCAATAGCTCTGACCAAGTGATCAATCAGAATGTTTTTGGTTCTCATTTCCATGGTCGATAACCAGTTTTGAAACAGAAGTCAAGGAAAATTTGTTGCAAGCTTTCGCCAGCCACATAAAATGAATGGGAACATGACACCTGTAATGGATTGGCTCAGATGTTATCCCTAAACGTCATGAGGGCATATCTACATCATATCTGAAGATGCTTTGACATCCTGTGATCAGTTTCTTTCTTTCTTTGGACCTTTTCTGTACCCTCAGGTCCTTCCATTTGACGACAACGTGTGTCTACGTGAACCGTGTCAGAACTATATGAAGTGCATCTCCGTGTTGCGCTTCAATAGCTCCGCCCCCTTCATCTCCTCACCTTCCATCTTGTTCCGACCCATTCATCCCATTGCCGGCCTGCGCTGCCGCTGCCCCGTGGGCTTCACCGGTGACTACTGTGAGACCGAGATCAATCTTTGCTACTCCAACCCCTGCCTGAACGGAGGGGTGTGCGCCCGCAAAGAGGGAGGCTACACGTGCATCTGCCGTGAGGACTACACTGGTGAGTGATGATGCACACTTTTTATACTTGCTGCAGAATTAGTTCATTAGGATGTTTTACTTGAATTAAGAAGTTTATTATGCTGGCTAGAACTTCTTAAAAGACAAAATTAATTTCGCAGGAAAGTAGGTATGGAAGCATAATGTTGTGATTTTATGATATTAGTTCCCACTAATCAAATCTTAGTGAGCGAATGGCACAGGCAAATGCTAAAGCTTATTTAAGCCTGGTCAATTTTGAATTCTTATTTATTTATTTATTTATTTACAAAGTTAACATATTTGCTGAAGCCGCCGGTTTACATTGTAGGTAATTACAAAAAACAAAGCAAAAAATAATAAACAATTCATTGTTATTCAAATCAATATTTACAACCTTCAAAAATAGCTTTGCAAACAAGTACTTTAAAAGTGAGTACTTCCAATACCATATATATTTGCATAATTTCAGTATTCCAATAACACAAACACATCTCCATATAATTCCTTGATAATTTTTATGTATGGTAAACTTGCAAACAGTTCTTGAATCACATTGAAATTCCTGGATTACAAACAGCTTTTGTATAAGGTGAGAAATTTTGTATTGATGTCTTTTGCAAAACCACAATATAATGATAATGATAAAACTATCAAAATGATGAATAAACAATATTTACTTAACTTCCAAACATATTGTTACATTTTCAGTTTGAACATAGTAGGTTGGCCAAATGCTAAAAACATTTTTTTTTTTTTACTCACGCATGCCCAATATGCTGTGGCATTATAGGAAATTTGCTACATTTGTAGCATTAAGCCTACAAGTACGTCAGTCAAAATATTTTTACTCCCCATTGGGACCTTCACACTTCAGTAATATTGTGATCTTCCAATGGATTTTCTTCCAATATATTGATTATTGCATAATAATTGCTGTCTCATAATAATGATTATTGTCATTGAAAAGTACTGGTGGCTAAATTATAATTATATTGTACTAGAGGTTTCAATCCCAGCTATAGCGGTTAAAATAAGAAACATTTGTGTACCATATCTGTGAGATAGGCTTTAATTGTAGCCCAGGAATTTAGCAGATTAAAAAGAGTTTCTTCTTTAAGAAGTTGTTTTTCTCCATTGGAAATATTCACAAATAGAAGCGGCTAATGATGGACGTACTGTGTAAATTCATTTTCATGTAATTACTCTGGATGTGGTTCACATTTCACACAGTGTTAAAAGTGTGTTAGGCCACTCATGAATTTCAAATCTGCATCCTCTCCAAATAAATGGGTGCCCTCGGGTAAAAAATGTTTCGTTTTTTTTTTTTTTTTTGTCGGCACGCTCAGGAAGAGAACACACGTGTGAAGTTTCTGTGAGCTGAAGTTAACAGTTTCTTTTGTTGGTGTCCCACATTGAGATTGTTTTTGATCTGCTGCGTTTTCCCTCTTTTGTCATGTGGCGCCTGACAACTTGAAACACGCATCATTGCCATGTGGGAAAACTTCTACTTTGCCGTTGTCTACCTGTTAGCTTGTCATTTACACACAGCACGGCTACTTTATACTGCTTTGCTTTAGTCTACAAGCTTCTGTTTTTTTACTTCATTTTGTATTTGATTTGAATTGATGCTGTGAAGTGTCACATCCGAGAGGAAAAGTAGTTTCAAACTCCCACTGAGACATTCAAGAAGAGTCACAATGAATAGAATGAAAACAAAGCACAATTGGTGGGGAATACAGAAGTCAAGAACACTAGTGGAGTGATGACTAATATCCATATATATTTATATGATTAATAATTGTTAGTTCTCCAATGGTGTCAGGTAAGTAGAAAAGACTGACTTGATATGAATGAGGCAGCCTTGAGAAGTAAAGGTGTATGCGTGACTTATCCAGGACAAATCAAGGGTCTGTCTGAATATAAGTAGCAGATTGATCACACCATATGCCTCCCTAGATCTGAATGGATGTGTCTTAGTAACCATTCCAGTACCCTCGCCTAAACTCAGCTGGGATTGGTTTCAGCTTAACTCCTAATAAGGACATGCAGTATAGAAATTTTAGAGTATGTATATTTTATTCTTGTGTTTCAAAGGTAGTCAGTACATTACAGAAATTAAGGAACATAAAAGCCTCTATGGACCGAGTTCAAATAAACTAAACTGTAGTGTGAATTGGATCTTAAACATTTGATAACCCTGATGACATGAAAAAGAAAGATGAAGGCAAATTATTTCATGCGACACTCAAGATGGTGATATACGATCACACTGTAAATGCAGAGTCTGCTTGGAAGAGACAAGACACAAGCAGGGATGCAGACTAAATTTGTTTGTGAGGAGACGGAAAGTCGACGTAAATAGAAATGAATTCTCATGGTGGTTGGACAGCAGGCTCTATTTCATACACAGTGAAGCTGAGACAAAAAGAGAGATGGCTAGAAGTGCAGTATAGGTGGAGACAAGATTAGTTTTACCTGCTATGACTATTAAATTGAAATATAATCTATTTTACAGAGAAGAGTGAGCAAGATCACATATCTAAGCTCTAGAAATGCATCTGCTCAATCGGTTGGTGTGTTATCAAACTAGTGGATTGTTTCAAGTGTTTGGATTGTGTAAAATAAAAAAAAAAGCCTGCATTCATCTAGTGCAGTAAATTTCGGTGAAGGTGAAAAATGTAGTCCAATTTCGAACTGGAAGAACAGAGGAGTGCTTTGTCTGTAACAAAGCAGGGAGATAAAAGTGTGAGGGCATTGAAAACAATCTTCCGAAAGGTAAACTACTGAATACAAAAACCTGAGGGAGGGGATAGTACCAAAACTAGACTGCTATCTTGCGCTCCATGCGTATGTCACGTTGCACTCATGGGCATACATCATCATTACTGCCACGCTGTTCTCATGAGAAGGTAGTACAATTTAGTATGACCAGTCACGCAGTACTGGTGTATATTTAAGGTTGCTTAAACCCAGGAAAAGGTGCACCTGATTCAACAAGGCCTCAGCACAGCACTGCAGCTCTCCAAATCTGGTGGTCGAAAAACAAAAGTTGAGTATGTGGTGCGTGTAACTATGCATGGGGGTGGGTTTGGTAAATCTGCGGCTAGCAGATCTGTGAGAGGGAGGTCTCTGCTGCTGTGGGAATAATCAACAGCCAATTTTGATTGTATCAGTCGCTCACTGACAGCTGTGGGAATAATCAATAGCCAACTTCGATTGTATCAGCCGTGCACTGACAGCGTTGACATGCCGGAACGCAGACAACCACTTTTTGACATAGGCGAAGTGGGCGCATGGGGATCCAAAACATCTTCTCATCTTAAGGACTGCCCCTTACTGCTAATTGTTTGTTTGTCTCCACAGTGGTTGTGCAGACCATTAGGATATGATTAAAAAAAAATCTAAAATGATTCAAAGGGCCTGCTGCTCCCAATTATCTGAACGAAATATCCATCATAATCCACCGCACGTCCTCTGAGCTTGTTATCTGTCTGCCTGTGCTTCAATCAAACCCATGAAAGTCACGTTGCAGCAGCAGTCTACCCTGCACCAGCACTTAGACATGGTCTGAGGTGGCGCAAGTTTATATCGACTTTCTGCCACCCATTAAGTCACTCGGCCAGTCTCATCTCCTGTAATATAACTCCTTTTGCTGCAGTGGTAGACCCTGCTCAGTGGAAACTGGTCTGCCAAATTGGAAAACATGCGCAGCCAGTCTTGCGCTTGCACGAAAATCAAGATACGCTGGCATTTGTTCCCCACCGGTAAATAAGCTTTCCAAGAAAATAGAGCCCAGTCACTTCACATATGTCCCAGGTATTTTGTTCTTTTTTATTTGGGGGGAGGAAGGGCATTATTCCCGCAACAACCAGCTGGCTTTTCTACTAGACACAAAAAGATAACCAAAATCAAAACATGCGGAGTTCATAACTTGAGCTATGTCGAGGGCTCATGTTATGTCATGTACGAAGGCCGTTCGAACACCAATATTTTGTCTTTTCAGGCCCCTCCAGAGTGCTTAATCTTTTGTTCAGTCACTACATTTTAATATACAATGTTGTTTATATAGAAGCACTTTATACAATTTATGGTTTGCTGTTGTCCATGAGCTATCAAACACCACTGTGGTATTTAAAAACATATTAAAACTAAAAAAGCAGTGGACATTTTTAAGTGTTACATAAAATGAAAGGATAAATACTGTATTGCAAACGAGAGAAAAGCGAGGATGTTCGATACCCATACCAGTACGAGTTCTCAATTCTTGAGTAGTAACCCTGACGGATACCAAGCACCATATCCCTATATTAAAGTTGTCCTTGAAATTAAAGGAAGTTCATGGCAATATTCTATTCTTCTAATTTCTACTTCCTGTTGGTAGAATGGTCAGAAAATACTGATACCGGATATTGGTACTTGCCCATCCGTAGAAAAAAAAAAGATTCCAGTGGAAGTCTTTTTACCTTTGAACAGCTGCTGTCAAGTAACTGAACCCAGGAATTGGAAACTGCCTTTCATAATACAGCTATGCTTTGTCGAGAATTAAACGATGACAGCAAAGATTGTTTATTTATGCGAAAAAGTCACAGATTAAGCAAATTGGTTGATTTGCAGTTCATTATGCATTTCTTGAGGGGCCGTAGGAGAGAGAATGATCGAGACGGGGGGGGGACGATGTAAAAGGGAGCAAGACCTACAGGGGAAAGACAAAAGGCAGGAAAGAGGGATCTACGCAGAGTATATCGGCCTCCGGGGATGTACCATGTGGTGAGGTGGAAGAGGAGGGAGCGACCGGGCGGTGGGAGCTGAGGCGAAGCAAACTAAGATGCCGAGGGGTACTTGAAGAATATAGTGGCTTTGATGAATAAAACATCTGCATGAATGAAAGGATGGTGAGAATACATTACGCCAAGCATGGAGGAGGAAGAAGAGATGAGCAACTAAAGATGAGGCAAGATGGATAAATACTTAGAGAGAACACAGGTGAGGAAAGGAAGGATGAAGCAATAGACTGGAGGGAGGCAAAGTGAAACTAAACTAAACTGATTAGGTAAGTGATAATTCAGGGAGAGCCATAATATTTCGGGACTGCAAGTGGACATTTGCTGAAGTTAAGGTCTACAATCTAAAAATATATTTTAACATTTCATTCATAGTGTTAAAAGTGCAGCAAAAATAAAATGTTTTTTTGTGCCGGTGCAGGCCTTGTGTAGTGTGACAATTTTGTGGCTGAAATGTTATCGACTGTTGGTCAATTTTAATGGCAATGAGAGGAGCCGCTTTGATTGGCCGTGAATCTGTTGTGGTCACACCCACAGTGACGCAAACCACCTGTTTCTAACAAGCCTCGTGCCTCTGTGAAAATATCCACAGTTGGTGTAGCCTGTCTTGTTGCACCGAAAAGACTGCTCAAAATCTTTGGATTCTTTGTATCCTTGATTTGGGAATATTTTCTGTGGAACGTTTTTGACTTCCTCTTGTCACAATCCAAGGATGAAAGAAAATGCACTGCAATCCTGCCTGTTGTTCTTGACTTCCTCTAATTGGGATGTCTCTGTTTTTTCAGTTATTTCTATTCTTTCTCCAATTTATTTCCTGCTTCTGTCTCCGTCCAACTGTGCGTGCAAAATGAACCAGCCTGTGTGTTTGGCACGTACGCACGTGTGTATTTGCGTTTGTGTGTGTGTGTATTTATAGGTACGTTTAATAATGAACACGCATTATTCATGAGTTTTAATGTCTATTCATTTATTTTAATATTAATGAGTCTGTGCAGATAAGTTGTCCAAGAGAAAAAGGCAAGACAGGCAATTTACTGCATTAGCAAAACTGCGTCCTTGTTGCCGAGGTTGACTTACATGGACGTTTCTGTTATGTTTCTGTTGGCGAGAGAAGGCGACGCCACTAATGGATGATGCACTAAGATGACAATCATTTGGCAATTGGCTTAACGGTAAATCGATGAAGACTTGGAAGGACAAACAAATGAAGAGTAGTCAAGAAAGCAAAGTGGTCAGCTACTCACCAGCTCTGTACATACTATTCATAGGAATATCTAAGTATAGTAATTATGATGATACGGCGATGATGTCTGCATTGCCTGGAAGCACTCACAAACCATTCAGATTCCTCTGAAGACATTGTCTATGTGGCTCGGAGCCACGAGTAGAGGGAAGACGGAATCTTTTGCTGTTTGGCTTCACTTGTGTGTGGGCGTGTGTGTTGGAGGGCCCTTACCTGCCCTCTAAGCATGTGTAGCTATTGTTTGTATATCTCAATGTCTTTTCTGTCTGATGATATTTTCATCCAAACTATCATGAGGAATGGGGAAGGTTTCTATTGACTTACAACCGTGTGTGTGTATATTTGTGTGTGGCCTTGTGTGATGTGTGGACTTTTTGCTCGTGGGCACAAGCTAAAAGCAGCACAAACAAAGTGCCAACAGAGACAGCTACTTGATCAAACTTGACAGCCTCGAGGGCAAGGGCAATGATTCTTTGTGCTTTGTGTTTTTCTGTGTGCCTGTGTGTGTTTGTGTGCAAATGAGAGAAATACTGGAAGTCTGACACACAAAATTAGATATATTGCTTATGTACGTAATCAGAATGTCATTCTGCTTGCCATCTTCTGCAGTGTGGATGTTTGAAATGCTGTCGTCAGGCTCTACTGAGGGTCCATAAGGGGCAATTTATCTGGAGGCCAGTTTCAAACCTTGTTTGCTCTTTTTATACGGAGAAGCCAAGGGGGATGGGGTGCGAGTGTGAGCAGCTGCTGTGTCAGAATATGTTTGTGTCCGAATGTGCTCCAGGAAAGGTAGAAACAGATCATTGATGTGCTGCATTCTGTGTGTGGTGATGAAGGGATTACGTGGGTGTTTCTTTTCATAGACAGATAATGTAGAACTTGTTTTTCATTTCTTACCTCCACCAAGGAGGTTGCTTTTATCAATCTGTTTTTCTACGTGCAAAAGTACATTCCCAATAAATTGGAACAACACTCATTGAAATGGAACTAGCCAGAACTTTCTGAAATGTGACGTGGGATGAGGCCACCCAGTTGGATTTTTTTACTTTCAAATTTGGGGTAAATGCTGCTAAGGCATAAACCTTGCATTGATGACTGCTACTTATTCAGTTAGTCTGTGTTGAGAATAAATAAAGGCAACAAAGTTGTTTATTTATGTTGGCTGTCTTTGCTCATTCGCTCTATCTCATCAAATCTCATGAGATGAGGTCATTTGTTAAGAGACAGGCTAGCTGTTTCACGCAAATGATCCTTTTTTTGGAGGTCAGATTGCCCATTATATTCTTTTGTGTTTTTCCATAATATCGTGTTCGCTCCATTTGATCGACCATAAACGTCAGTCTGCTACAAAAGAAACTCTTTAGTCCTCCTCAAGGAATCAGCACCCTGCTGGTGTACTCCATAATGAAGGAGACGTTTGCATAAAAAGGAGAGTATAATTGGCTGCCTGATTGGGAAGAAAAACCAAGTCTATGAATATGGTGCATAATGGAGATGCAATCAGCACTGTTTATTGCACTACTTTTCCATCCTCGAAACCTTGAAATAAATATTTCTGAAGGCCATAGAACAACAATAAGAAACAATAACAACAATAACGCTGATTAATTAAAAAATAAGTTTGTTTTTTTCTTGTGTGGTACATTATGAACATGTTTTTGCTCCTTCAATGGACCTGCAAATTTTGACTGCACATTTCGCAGATTTTTTTACCCTCCAGAAATCTATTAAGAGCCAAACAATTTATCCATTTTTAAAAATGTCATTTTTGTCATACATCAAGATAAGAAATAGACAGTCATATGTGGCCCCCCAGTAGCATTGATGAAAAATTGTAGCGCGCAGCAGCTTTTAAATTGCCCATCCCTCCTGTATTGTTTCTCTGTGTCTTGTTTTTGTTTCTAAGCTACTGTGGTGTAATTTCACAGAAATCGTAAGAGGCCTTATGTTTATTAAGTGTGTTTCCGACACAGGTGACCGATGTGAATCCGATCGGCGAACCGGGGGCTGCGTGCCTGGGGTGTGCCGTAACGGAGGGACATGCCGGGAACTCTCGGGCGGCGGCTTCCGCTGCGAGTGTCCTGCCGGCGGGTACGAGCGACCATATTGCACCATCACGTCCCGCTCCTTCCCCCCAAAGACCTTTGCCATGTTTCGGGGCCTCAGACAGCGGTTTCACCTCTCCATCTCTTTAACGTAAGTAGATAAGAAAGACTACCTTCTGTTGCTATCATGTTTCCTTGGGCTCTCATCTCTCAAAATCCAATTTCCCCTCATCCAGAGATCTATAATTAGACCCCTTTGATTCTCATCTCGCACTGTTTTTTTCACTTTTGATTTGGTCTCCATCTCGTAGATCGATGTCACTCCTTTTCTCTTGCTTCCATGACGCACACTGGTGGGCAATTTGATTTCTCTTCTTTCAACTTTCATCTGCCCATCTTCAGGTCTCATCAACATTTGTATCCCTGTGGTATTCTCTCAGTCTATCATTCAGCCTCAGGTGATCTCATCCTTTCTTAGGGAGGCCATCGGAGTGCCTTCAGTATGACTTTTATGGTTTTCCCCGTACAATGATAAAATATTATAAATATATTAATTTTAAAATAGTTCATAAAAACCAGCAATTCTCTAAAGTGGCAGCAATGTTTAAGTTTGAGTAAGCATATCTTAAAATCCAGATTTTTATTGTCACCACAAACACTCTCTATGCATTACATTTATAAATTGCAGTGTGTTCAGAAATCTTACTGTAATCGGTGCTCATTTAAAAATTGTCTCCTGACAACTTATGACAAAAAAACAATCAAAATCAATTCTGCAAATATACGTAGAACAAATGCCTCAAAGAAAGCCCTTCAACTTCTAGACTAAAAAAAAACCCCTGGCTTGGCTGAACTTAGTCTTGTCCACACACATTAGGATTTGCCATCTGAAATTTGAACAGGTTTAATGTGTATGACATCACAGGATAATTGGTCAGGATAATCTTTTAGAAACATCAGCGTTTGTCGACTTTGAGCTTGGAATCATTGTCAAAATTGAGAGACCCTATTGTTAAACTGCAGGTGCCCATTAATAGTCACATGTGGGAGTCTTGCACATCAATGTTAAACGTAGTGCCTTGCTGAATGGCAAAAGATTGCTGAGCTTGACATGCAGTCAAATTCTTAGCCTTGTTGAATTTTACATCTTAAGGTAGCTAACTGAAGCATCTGCACTGACATTGTTACCCTGCCTGCTCTCCATATTTTATTCAGCACCCTGTTTGCTTCCAGTGAAATGTTTGGCCTGATTTTGCAGAACACAGCATTGTAGAACGCTATCATTTCTCAAGTCCCTCCACCCACTCCAAACAATTTTGTATCCCCATCTTCATCAGTCACCTTCAGAGGTGCGCGATTTGTCATTGCCACAGGGCCTAAAGACTGATACTGGGTAAATATGCTGTGTTCCCTGGAGCTGCAGCAAGCAGTATATATTTGGGTGTACGGGCCAGCTGGAGAGTCTGTGCTTCACAGATGAACAAACATTAGTTGAGACATTTTAAGAGCGAGAACATCAATATGCTTCGCCAGCAGGGGATACAAATATGAACTAAAGCATGTTTTTATGCTAAATTTGTACAACATATTTATGTAATGTCCAATGCCATAATGTCGTCGACATATCGGGCACACGAAAATTTACCACATCCTTTCCTCTCCTGTCTGTGTTTTAGCTGGCTGTTGCACAACAGCTAGTTGGTTAGCTGAAACTTGATAGCTCTGCAGGATGTCGGCAAGCACGGTTCAGCACTGCTGCAGTGACTGCCAAGTCATGCAGACAATTGCTATGGAAGAAATCAATATTTGCATGATTCTAATCAGTTCACAATGTCTTCTATAATGGTCACAAAAGTTCCAAGTACACATTTATAAGATTTTCAAATTCACTTTGGCTATGATTCTGATGTCGTAAGGGCTTGATGCTTTATAAGTGAAGTCTGCACCAAATCTGAATCTGGTTTTCATAGGTTATGTATGATCTGTCATAATAATTACTTTTTACTTCATTTTGACTTGTTTTTTTAACTCAGTTAGGTTGAATTCATTTTTGGAGTGGGTACTTTTTATTTTTTCAAAAATGCTTTGTTTCACTTGTCATTGGTCAATTGAAACATGTTTTGATTTCCACCCCTTTATTGAAAAACAAGACATTACATGTATTTCAAAATTAACATCTACGCACGCACTCACTCGCTTCTTTCTTTTAAACTACATAAAGTTTATGACCATCAAAAACGAGTGGGGTTGCTTGACCAAGTAAGAAGCCAAACTTTCATCCCATCATATATGTATGTTTTTTTCTAGTTTTGCCACACTTGAGAGCAACGGCCTTCTGTTCTACAATGGACGCTTCAACGAGAAGCATGACTTTATCACTTTGGAGATCCAAGAGGGACAAGTGGTGCTTAAATACTCCACAGGTACGTACAAACACCGAGCATTGCAGGTTGTCTCAATACATTGAGCTGAGCGAAAAGGAAAAAGTGCAAGTTTGGTTATTTTGATTTTTTGTACAATACCTGCAGGTGAATCGTCCACCCAGGTGAGCCCTTTTCTGCGTGGAGGTGTGAGTGATGGGGAATGGCACACAGTTCACATCCATTATTACAACAAGGTGAGTTGCTCACAAAATCTTATCACAATTGTGCTATTTTATTACACTCACTCACATTTCACATGTAATTTCATAATGGCTTCATATCAAGTGTCCTTTTCCAGGCTTTGTATTGTTTGGCTTTCTCCTGAATTTTAATTGCTTTGCTTGTCTACTGAATTTATTTTAACATTTCATGCCAACAAAGCTCTTTTCTTGCTGACAAACATGCGATTATGCCATTGCGTGGGTGTTTGCTTGTCATTCTCGCAGTGAATGCACATCACCTTTAATTTTCTTTTGTTCTTTTATTTTCCTCAGCCAGCTATACGCTATGTGAGTATGACTGTGTGACATGCTGTCTGTTTTCCTTTCTTACCCTGCAGATTGTGTGTAAATTAATCAGTTTATTGTGTCTTGCCTGAACAATAAATCTTTTCCTTTTTCCTTACTATGAGATACAGTATGAGCAATGTATCCCACTGGTCTGCTATACTCTATTTTAGACTGATAGTAAGACAGGTATCGAGTGGGATACAATGTAGTCAACAACCTTGCATTTTTAGTTGATAATTTTGTTCTTTAATGTGGCTTGTCTGGTTGTCTAAAAAAACGTCATACAAGAGTCTTAATTAAAAAAACAAATCCTCTGCAATCTTTTCATTTTGCTCCTTTGTGTGTTCAGCCCAAGCGCAGCATGAGTGGTGAGGCTCAGGGTCCCTCAGATGAGAAGATTGCAGTAGTGAGCATTGACGACTGCGATACAACCTTGTCACTCCGCTTCGGGAGTCAGCTTGGAAATTACAGCTGTGCTGCTCAGGGCAAACAGATCAGCAGCAAAAAGTGAGTGTGTCTTTTTATGCAAGAATGTTATGTTTACACTTGAAGAGCCAGAGTGGTGTATATATATGGATGTGTTTTCAAATTGTGAAACATGTACTCCTACTCCCATAAGATCCCACAATGAAAAGATCTTGAAATGAGTATATTAAGTCGTCTTTCATGAAACATCAATTGACTGCATGCTTCCTGGTGATTCGTTGTATCTCTCTTATGATCTTATTACCTGTTGTTCTCGTCATCTTCATTTCTTTCAGCAATGCTTGCTGATATTGCGCTCCCATCTTTAATAAAACACTTTGATGGGCCCGTGTCTTGTCACCAGAAATGTGTAAAGGTTATAAGGATGAAATTATAATGATAACTAAAGAATTTTCCAGAAACTTGCATGCTTGCTGAACCAGATAAGTGATACAGAAAATGGATAAATGCATCGGTGGATGTTAAACTAATTTCCAGAAGACCTTGGTCCCAATGTTCTTGCCCAGCACAAGTCCAGCACAAAGTGCAGCTTAACTAAATGCATAGGTGGAGTTGTCTTTCCTTTGATATTTTTGTAGAAAGGGGAGTTTGCACCATTGTGGGAGTGAACACAACAGACTTACTTCCTGGCCACTGAACGCAGCTCCACTCATTCTGTCTTAATGCCGGAGAGGCTCACACAGTCTTGGACATTGCGAAAGCAGGTGTAGATTCATTGGAGTACATGCAGAAGTGCACAATGACCATTGATAACGAACTTCATGCGGAACTCCACTTGCGGATCATGTTAAGTTGACCAAGGCAATCATAGAAGACTGCTGTGAAACTTGGAGACCACCTTCCACCTCGATTAATTTTGTGCCCGCGAAATAGCATAACAGACAGCTTCTTCCTCCAGGCTGTCGCTCTGATGAACTCACACCACTCATAGAAACTCAAGAGACATCACTGTGCAATAACATCCAGCTCTCACCACTTAAATGTTTTGTTAGTTACCTGAATGTATTCAGTCACTTAAATGTTGCACAGAGGCTGAGATCAACCGGAGTCAAATTCCCTGTTTGGCATGCACAAACTTGGTCAATAAAGCTGATTCAGATTCTGTGCCACTGCCAAGGAATCTGAGTTTCTCTACCTGTGCATAAACTAGACCTGCTTTGAGCTGGTCTAAAGTATACTTTCTGTTACCAAATTTTGATATGCATCGGGGGCGTGCAAAAGAAAACGAACAGCATGGTGCACCACTGTCTGCCACATTCCCAAATACAGTAAACTAGTCTTGCCGTGACACAAAAATTAAGTGGTGTCAGTTTTTACGCGCTGCATTTGAGAGCAGAGCCTTGAAAGTTGAGACGTGTAAAAAGTTCTTTTCTAAATCAGAAATGTGCAAAGGGGTCATTTGGTGCTTAGACTGACTTCATACATTTCACTTTTTAATTTTTTCCCCCCACTAACTAGTACTAATAAGTACTAGTTGACTATGACTTATTGACTTTGCCGTACCAAGTAGCCACATTTCGATCTATTGACAAATTATAGATGCAATTATAGACAAATCAAAATAACATGCAAGTTTTTGGAACAAGTGAAGAAGACAAAGTGTCTAGAGAAAATCCACTTAAGTATGGGTAGATCATACAAACTCGACACAAAAGGTGTGAAACCGAGATTTTGACCTGGAACCTTTTAACTGTGGAGCAGATTAAAGCTCAACACTTCTACAGATCCTCAAAATTGTTGTTGTTGTAGTGGTTTATGTCTAGCTTCTGGGTGCTGTAATCACATTGGCTGTCATCTAAGCATGAAGAAAAGCAGGAAGGATCAGAGAAACACTGTCTAACGCCTCCATAGCATGTCTCATCTTTTACTCAGCACTGGCTTCCAATGATGCTTTTTTGTTCATATTTGTCAAAGGTAAATCTCTTTTTTGTGTTTTAATGTGTCTGGGTTTCCTCTCCATTTGATATATGGTCTTTTATCAAAGCCAGGTTTAATAAAGAAAATAAAGACAATAATTCACACTCGAGAGCACAAATGTCTCAGCGACAACACAAAGATGTCTTTTTTTTGTTCAGGTTATCCATTATCACATCTTCTTTCTCCCCACATTCCCTCAGCTTACCTTCTGTTTTCTCATTCACTTCTCCACTTTTGATATTTGCTTTAACGCACAGTTAATGACAGATTTTTTTTAGTCTGCGTCCCAGCTGCCTCCTGTCATCCTTTTATCATTTTTTGCCTCCATTATTATGATTATGATTGTTATTTTGTCGATGTTTCCTTAAAGCACCTTATTTTATTTTTTGCCCCTGTTCTCTGCTTTGTCCCCCATCTACCTCGTAATCCGCTTGATGATTAACGTCACTCATATTCAATCTTCATCTATCTATCTCCTTGTATTCTTTTCTGTCTCCTCTTTTCAATTTCTTTCCTCCTCCCTTTAGTCCCCCATCATCCTTTGATTTCACCCCAAAAGCCGTGCTTATGCTGCCATTATTATTTCCTCAGGCAAGATATTTCATGGGTTTGTTTAATCCTTATCGCCTGTCCTTTCTTATTATCTGACAATGGGTGAATGAGAAAATTCGGCCTTAACATCCTTAATCCATATCTCCTGATTTCTTAGGTCTCTTGACCTGACTGGTCCATTGTTCCTGGGTGGGGTTCCCAACATTCCAGACAACTTCCCGTTTGGCACCAGGGAGTTTATCGGCTGTATGAAAGAGCTGCACATTGACAACAAACCTCTGGACTTGGCTGGGTTTATTGCTAACAATGGAACTCTGCCAGGTCAGCAATTTTATTCAAGCCATAGCTAACTTTCATCGCTCTATTTTTAGGACTAGCAACAATCCGTGCATGACCAGTGGGTGGCATGGGAACAGATATCAGAACCCTAACAATGATGGCACACTGGCCAACAGGACGATTTAAAAACAAAAATAATGAAGGCAATCATAATAATAATGATGCGTTCAATTCATTTATTTCCAAAATGACTCAGAAGGTTTAATGCTTTGTTTTCATATTTGTATATGAAATATGATGAAATTCACGCACATATCTGTGCTTGTGACCTGAACAAATTCATCATAACATACAGCAGTCTACGTACTACATTGGTCCCAACTGCCCCCACTGCCCTGATGCATTTCAATAGCCGTCAATTATATGGGGATTTCTGCCATTCATAGTCCAGCTCGGTCCCTATACCCCGTGAATACATACAATTCGCTATGTATCAGTTTTTAATACCTGCAAATACCTGTAAATATGTAATATGATGTTCTCCTGTGTTAATGGTAGGCTGCAGTGCAAAACTTCCCTTCTGCAAGTCCAATCCCTGTCAGAATGGAGGAGTCTGCCGGGTCAGCTGGGAGACATTCTCCTGTGACTGTCCTCTTGGGTACGGAGGGAAGGACTGCAGCCATGGTGAGAGCCTATTTCAGTTACAAAAAATCAATTTTCCTATGGCATTCAGTGGTTAATACATTATTATGAAAATATTAGCAGAAAGTGATCACAGTATGAAATCTACAACAAGGTGCTTTCTATTTTCAGTGGGCTTTATTTACCTGGGCTTTTTAGATAGAAGAGCAAAGAGTCCAATAGGAGCAGCATGGGTAAATTCATTTGAGAAAAAAAATCCGATCATTTAAAAGTCTTTTCTATCAAAAGAAAACTGAAGCTTATGGTTGAGCTTGAGGGTGGAACAGACCACAAGGGATTTTGAGCAGAAAATGAAAAGCTGTTACATAGATAAGCAGGAGCGGAAGACAGGCTGGAAAATATGATCAGAGTTAGCTAAATGTGTTTATAAGTAAAACAGAGTTCCTGAAAAGAGAACAGAGTCAGATGGCGAATGAATGAATCTCGCAATCTCTAACGCTCACTGAAGTGGTTTGCAGTAGAGGTGTAAAGTACTTAGGATGAGAATTGGCACCTCCAAATCTGAGACTAAGCAGCAGATCCTGGATAGAAGTGACCCAAATGAGTCGTTCGGGAGGAACTCAAAGTTGAGTCGCTCCTCCTCCACATTGAGAGGAGCCAAATGAGGTGGCTCGGCATCTTGTTAGGATGCTGGTGAGACGTTCCGGGCACATACCACCAGGAGAATTCTCTGGAAATGACCCAGGACACGCTGGAGAGACTCCCAACTGTCCTGAGAACACCGCACTGTTGACTACCAGCACGGCATTCAAATTTCAGTGGCTAATCATTATTCCAAGTGTCGACTTTGCTCGTAATTACACTAGGCCGTGGTTCTGTGGTTATTCATACACACGTACACAGTAATATTACATTTCCTCTACATCGTATTTCTTCTCAAGTCCAATGATTCATCCGATGACTCATCACCATTATCGTCATCCAGGATGTCTCTGACTTTTTCCACATGATCCCTTCTCATCTTTTCTGCAGTGATGCCACACCCCCATCGCTTTTTGGGAAACAGTGCCCTCTGGTGGGATCTAAAGAACGACGTCACTATTTCCACACCTTGGTACCTGGGTTTGGTGTTCCGAACCAGATCCCGAGAAGGGACGCTGCTTCAGGCTCAGGCCGGCCAGTATACCAGCCTGCTATTTCAGGTTAGGAAACATCTCTTTCATAGTTTTTGTCTTATTTGTGCTACCTCGACTACCCGATTATTTTTGCTGATGTCTCGCATTCACTTCCAGGTGATAAATGGTCAGCTAGTGTTCTCTGTCACTCGGGGTTCTACCAGACCAGTGAGGTTGAGGCTAGATCAGGTTCAAGTGGCAGATGGGCGGTGGCACGACCTCCAGCTAGAACTACGAGATGTTCGCAGTGGCCGTGAAACTCGCTATGTTGCCACTCTTCGCCTTGACTTTGGACTTTATCAAGTAAGTATCAATAAGCCAAAAGAAACAATCACTTCAATTTTACATTTTATAGCTGATCTTAGAGAGAATGTCTCAGCCAAAGCTCTCACAAAGGCAAAGGGTGCATACCTAAATCAACTATGATCCACTCCAGCTCTGGAGGTGCAGTTCAATTGACCAGATGTGGTGGGTCTCTGCAACTGTAACTACAAAGTTAAAATAAATTCAAGTAAAAATAATACACGCTTTTATAATTTGCACCCAAATCCAATCAAATTTCTCTGAGTAAAAACAAATCACTCAACCACATTCACATTACACATAACAAATTGCTCCTGAAATAGAATTTTAGCTATTAGCGTAGCTCAACAAAAGTGTTTTTCCTCCTCTATAATGGTTGCTAGGCAGAGTCCTAAGCTACATATATAGTAATGATATAGGTAAATCACCAAAAGGAAGTAGTTTTTTTTCCCCACATTTATTTCCTTGAGAGAATGAAGACCATTGAGCAAGACCATTACAAATGCCCAAAGATTGTATCTGGAATCTTCTAGCTAGGTTTGTGAAGATGTTTACAGCAGTCGATGTTTGACATTAAGTATTCATTAATTTGACAGTGATTACCTTTGAAATTACTTGGCAGTAACTGTCGGCCAAACATCAATTCTTATTGCTGAAAAACTAACATTGTAGATGGGACCCATTGATTTATATTTCATGCTTGATGTCTAATGTTCCCAAACACTGCTGCTTCACATCACATCCACTGTTGTGAGCATTGTCACTGTGTGCATCGATCTCATTTGATTGTTTTCTTTTATTTAATTGAGTCTATTATTCTGTCTGCCGTTACATCTTCAAAAGCTAATCTTTTAGTCTGCAATGTGTCCTTGGTAATAATCACACATGAAAAAAAATATATACTACTTAGAAATATTGCACTTTAAATTTCTTTAAATTCCACTTTAAATTAATTAAAAAGACAACCTTGATTTCTTCATTCTTCATACATTGCGATTTGATAATGACTGTGACATTCAAGTGAAACCCTTATGCGTCTTTGTTCAGGAATTCAGTTCTCATCTTTTAACAATGATCATTTTTTTGCCTTTTCTGTCCCCCTTTGACTTCTCACTATTCTTTCCCCACCATTAGGGAACAGCAATTGTAGGAAACGAGATTCATGGATTGAAGGTGAAACATCTGCATGTGGGAGGAGTGTTGGGCTCTGGAGAGGTCCAGAATGGGATCAGAGGATGCATACAGGTGAGACTGTAATGGTGAATTATTGATGAATGGGTGGCCTCATAAGGGGAAAGTTATTTGTTTTTGTAAAATATGTATGCAATAACTGTCTCTCTTTCTAGGGTGTTCGCTTGGGTGTGAGACCGGACGCCCCCCCACTGCCGCGCCCCTCCAGAACTGTCAAAGTGGAAATTGGCTGCAATGTGGGGAACCCTTGCGTCTCATCTCCTTGTCCCGCCCACAGTCACTGTTCAGACCAATGGGAGCGGCACACCTGCGTATGTGAACCTGGTGAGTTAGTTGTCTTTCACCCACCTGGGAAAGTGAAATTGCAAAAGCTATCTTCAGAAAAAGAGTGAGAGTAAAGTAATGATATCAACTGTTTCATTTCTTAAATTTACATTGTGCATAGCAGTAAATTTTTCCAGCACAGATAATTTAACTGTTTTCATATGTGCGGAGTTAAAGTAAAAAAGTTTGTCAGAAAAAAGTGAAGTGCAAATACCTGAAATGTTGAGGAGCTGTTTGAGTTCTCATCCAAATGAAATTGAGGAAAAACCTAAAACTTTTGAGGCAAATGAGAAGAGATGAATCACAACAGTGGGAGCAAACACGTGAAGAAATGAGCCAAAAAGAGAGTTAGAGGAAGATCAGAGCGGAGGAACAGACGGTTTGAAAATGTTAATGCTTAATTAAGTGAAAATGATGGCAGACGGAAATAATGTAAACAGCAGCGGTTTGGGGCGGTAATACAAAAGACGAGAAGAAAGAGAACTTGGGAAAGTCTAATCAAATAGCCTGAAAACATAGGCGACACATTTCATGAATAGATCTGAACAGTAGGTTAGAGGAAAAAAAAAAGATTTAAAATTGAATCATTAATTAAGCAGAACAAGCTGCAAGAGAAATGTGTCAGGATACAAATGACATCCTCAGCTTTGCATTGTTTACATGCAACCATCTGTCAGCAGATTGAGGGAAAAAAGTGTTTGAGAAAACAGTCATTGTATTAAGAATTATTCATATTCAAAATACTCATATTGTAAAGTTGTAAATTGAAAAGTCTCTGGTTGTCTGCCTGCCTGTCTGTCTGTCTGTCTGTCTGTCTGTCTGTCTGTCTGTCTGTCTGTCTGTCTGTCTGTCTGTCTGTCCTTTATGTACTGTATATATTTGAACAATGTAAAAGTTAGAGGGGAGTCACTAAACAAGGAAAAGTTTGGAAATGAGACAATGTGCTCGCAGCAAATATGGAGGGAGCAAAGGAAAGGATGTGTGTGTCTGTGTGTGTCTGTGTGTGTGTGTGTGTGCGTGTGTGTATTTGCGTGTGTGTATGTGCGTGTGTGTATGTGTGTGTGCGTGCATTGCATGCAGGATGAAGAGGCTTTACTGTGTGTTCAGAAGCCTCAGGCTTTGCAGCCTGAGAGAGGAAGCACGGAGGCAGTGCTTCTTCTGTTGCATCCTCCATTAGCCCATGAGCTAATGCCCCTTGTCTTATTTGCATGGAACACCGCAAACGCGTGTGTGCGTGCACACGCATGCTCTTGTTTATTTTAAACTACAGCTCTCATTATTTTTCATCAGCACAATGATCATTAAAAATGAAGAAAGTTGAACAATGAGTGCGGCCTACAGACAAATAAAAGTTTAATAACAGCACAGAGGGTGGGGAAAAAAAGAGAGAGTTAAGATCTCAATAATTCACCTTCATCTGATAAATCAAACACATACAAATGACTACGTACGCAATTGGTCCAATACAAGACATTGCACACAATTTTAAATAGGGCAAACATGTTCACTTTTCTCCCAATGATATATTTTGAATAAATGACTAAAAATAAAATAAAAAATATGCAAACAACCAATTGAAAATATTCTAACAAAAATAACATGCAAGGGTATCTGCATGCCTCACAATATTGACCAACCTATAATCCCATGTTTGCCTCATAAATATGAGCTGTCATTGTGTTCAATACTGCCCGTCAACCATCTTCAAACTCTGGAGTTTGTCTTTTGCGGTATGTGATTTTGTTTTTTCCCCCAAGGTATCCATTCTTGAACCCATATCCAGCAATCTTCCCATGTAGTCTTTCTGTAAAAATATCATCATATTGTTTTTTAATTTGTGCTCAACCAGGTAAAGTCAGAAAAAAAAAAAAAACTGTCAAGTTGATAGATGTTTTATTATTGATCAACACTGATAATGGAACTCATAATACTGTAGAAGAGAACCAATGGACAAAACAATAAATCTAAACGGGAGTGGCATTTTTGCCATTTGCAACATGCTGCAATAACTACAACCTGCGCTAGCTACTATACTAATATTTCAATCACTGATAGTTACATGGACTAATTAAAATGTCTCTTAACAATTTTTAATAAAACCGCTGCCAGTCAACCAGCATTGCAGTCAACATAACAAAAGAGATCAGCCAATGCTGCCAACCCAGTTTGATCAATATCTGACTTTTATTCGCTACATCGATCAACTGGATTTCCTATTACCTGTCTATCACAACTCTGAAACCAAATTAATGTTTAATTTGCACCTCGATAACTACTTTGAAATATGCATTTCCACGACCTACAAAAATGGAGTGTCATGATTACGATATCAGTCTTGGCGGAGGTCACCGTCTGTGCGTTACAGAAATATGACGTCTTGGGACAAAAAGCAAGTCAAAAGCAGTAAAAGGTCTAACTCAAGTGTTGCGATATATTGTGATGTACAGCAGTTGCCGTCGTTACAGTTAAGTGAATTAATTTCTCCCAGTGGCATCTCAGCTTGGTGACAGTATCTCAGGGAATCAGAATTCGTTGCAAATGTGGTAAAAGGATTCACTTTCCGAAGCAAACCTCTAGAACAGCCACAAAAACAGTGATGTGTGTAATAATTAAAAAAAAAAAAAGAGGTTTTAATTAATCATACCTTCTCATCTTGTGTGATGTGCTGCCGCTTTGTTCACACAATCTCAAATCTGTCTGCATCTGAGACCGGTTCCCTTTCCCATGTTGTTGTCTCAAGGCCCATCATTATAAGTGTTTGAACAAAAAGCCAAGGCCGTCGTCACGGTGCTCTGTCAGTTGCCATGATGAATGAGTTGAGATGTATAGCATTGATAACGGACTGCATTTGTGCGTGTGTGTGCGTGCGCATGTTCGAGTGAGTGTGAAAGCAGAAATTTGTGTCATTCTATACTGAACGTATCTGCATGCCTGTGTACGTGTGAGACGTCGGCATCAAGTCAACATGCTTTAAATAGATTTCTGTTAATGAGCTTGTGAAATACAACCACATAAGGTTTCTCAGCTCCACATCTATACATTATTAAAACTCGTGACAAAAATACTGTTCGAAGAAAAAAAATGCTATTTTTGTACTGACTGTGTTGATCTTATTTATCACACAGAGGGTTGACAGCTATTTGCCCTTAGCGTGTTTACAAAATGCTCGCTTCTAGCAAAATATTCATGAAGATTTCCGCAAAACATCCACGACGTCCGTCTCTTGTCTTTATTGCATACATAATATTGTTATGGTTGGAGAGAAAATCACGGCTCTTTCATAGAAACCAATGTACATTTTCTTCCTACATGTTTGACAAAATAAATGAGCTGGACATGAATGTCAAGAGTATTTGTATTTGCTCCTCACATTCCAACGCGATGCATGTTTTTTATGCACACACACTCTCACTCTCTTGCAGGTTACTATGGGAAAGGGTGCACTGACGCTTGCCATCTGAATCCTTGCGAAAATGACGCTCAGTGCCACAGGAAGCCCAGCTCGTCACATGGCTATATCTGTGACTGTGGTGACAACCACTATGGACAGTACTGCCAACACAGGTGGGTCCAACTTCTGTCAAACTTTATGCAGGGTTCTTTGAGGCTGCTTTTGATAATGAGAGGCCAAGATACTGTCTATACTTTATATACCAAATCAACTATCTTGTGTGCACATTTAGGATTGACCACCAGTGTCCCAGAGGTTGGTGGGGATCTCCTACCTGCGGGCCTTGTCATTGTGATGTCAATAATGGCTTTGACCCCGACTGTAACAAGACAAGTGGACACTGTCGCTGCAAGGTAGGACAGGACGCACGCTCATAGCGTCTACAGGCTGTTTTAGGTTGGAAATTGCATCATTCATACATCATTGCATACTTTGTAAACCACCTTGCTACTTGTACCCAGTCTGCTATAGTAATATAGAAATGTGATACATGAGAAGAAATTATTTTTAAGCGCAGATTACATAAAATAACCATGGTCTGAAAAGCTTCATGTGGAAAAAGAAAACAAAAACAAACAAAAAAAAACACTATCACCATTTGCATGGCACACAGGCTAGTGCCATGTCGTCCATGTGTGTATGTGTACGATTCTATTTTGGTCATCCACTCTCTAATATTTACTATTACCCTTCAATCTGTGTGATATCATGGAAAATGTATCAGATCTTTTTCCCCAGGTGTCCGTGTCCACATATATGTTGTGTGTGACACATACGTGAATATCACCATCATTATGCTATCGTGTTTTCCAGTTCCTGTCAACTCTGTCTGGCAGGTCGACACTGGCAGCCCTTAACTTGTCATTCGGAATTTGTCAAGCCTTGTGGGCATATGACTGTATGAAAATTATTTGTGTGTTGTTGAAAATAAAAGAAAAATAATTCAGAAACAAACACATTTAGACAGTGTGTGATATCTGGTACCAAAGCAGTTGGTGGCAGTCATAGTTTATTTATTGAAGTGGACGGATAGTTTTTATTTTATTTTGACTTTTATTTTTAGTTTTAAGAGTGGGTTTGCTCATTTTCTTCGTGTTTTCAGGAGTTTCACTACCGTCCGCGCGGCTCAGACAGCTGCCTGCCGTGCGACTGCTACCCAGTCGGCTCCTTCTCACGAACATGCGACCCCGAGACTGGCCAGTGCCCATGCAGGCCCGGCGTGATTGGTCGCCAGTGTAACACTTGTGACAACCCATTTGCTGAGGTCACAAACTCAGGGTGTGAAGGTGAGGGTGTGTTTGAGTTCTCATGTGGTTAGGGATTTTTTAGTTTACTAATTAGAAGTGTGAAATAAGTCCTTGTCTCTTGGATTTTTTTTGTGTTTTTATATGGTTTCAAACACTCCAGTTACAAAACAATGTGAGCCCCGTCTCTATTTTCCTTCCAATATTTTTGGGTAATTTATTATCACTGGTCCATAGGTCTTACTCATCCACCACACTTGTCTGCATGTGAAGCAAACACCACATCCATTGTTACTAAATGTTTTGTTTTGTGCAGTCATTTACGATGGCTGCCCAAAGACCATCACTCAAGGGATCTGGTGGCCACGGACCAAGTTTAACCTCCCCGCTGCCGTTCCGTGCCCTAAAGGTTCTGTGGGTGAGTTCACACTCATCTCCAGTCAATTCATATAGGTTGTGACCTTTTGGAATGGAACCATAACACAAATTCTGCCCTTGGACTTACAGGGGCTGCAATCAGACACTGTGATATTGAGAGAGGCTGGATGGAGCCAGACCTTTACAACTGCACCTCCCCTCCATTTGTGGAGCTCAATGCTGCTGTACGTTGGCAAATAATGCTCTAGATAGAAAGAAAGCACACGATATTTAGTATGAAATTGTAGCTGCATTTACATCGCCATATTTCTTGGTTTTCATTCAGCTGGATTCACTTGAGCGCAATGAGACAGAGCTGAACACAATCATGGAGAAGAAGCTCGCACACCAACTCCGTGATGTCACCGAAGCGACAGGCCGCCTCTATGGGAATGATTTGCTCATCGCAGAGCGACTGTTGTCACGCCTTCTCACCTTCGAGACCCTACAAACTGGCTTTGGACTCACCGCCACGCAGGATGCACACTTCAATGAGGTAGGAGATGCGTAGTCATTGTCAAGTTTTAGGCAGACAAGAATGCAAATTTACTTTGATGACGATTGCGGGATCGGCAGCAAGGGTCGATTATAGGATAGTGGTGAAAAAAGGAATACGGAGGAGTACATGAGCGTGAGAGGAGCATTAAAGTGGATTGAAAGAAAATATGTCGTTAATGTGCTTGGACAAGGTCTTGATATCGAAGTCTGAACGCTAACAAACACATTAGAATTCAGTAGGTGGGCAATGTGGGCATAATGTAGCATCATTCATTGCCTTGCTTTTTCACGTATTGCTCAAATGATTAGTTCTCCTCGAAACAACATTGATTGATTGAATTCAAATTGCCTATCATATTACTGCACAATGTTTGGATAGGACTGTTTTGGTTGAGCAAATGACTAGTACTTTGAAGTTGGAATAATATGCTACAGTCAATATGCTGTTGTGCCTCCCAAAACAAATTATTTTCTCATAACGCCAAGTTAGGGCTGCACAATAATTCATTATCAATATATATCGCAAAAGACACCTGGTCAATATCAATAGAAATTGTACTCAAGAAAATATGGATTTAAAAAAAGTCTGTATAAAACCCCCGACTGCAGGCAGAGGGTACACCATGACGTTACAAAAACCCAAGAGGAAATTTGGACCGCAAAAACTGTTTTTACAATCAGATATTTTGAATGATATTTTGCCTTTTGTTAGCTTTCTTTGATTTAATTTTAATATTCGATTAAAAAAATCATTAATTATCAATAGACTGCTCTTCAGCCAGCCCTACTAAGCACAGAAAAGAAGCAATTGAATTCATTCAGTCAAAAAGAGTGTAAAAATGTTCTGAACATGTTATGAGATTCAGCACTGCCACAGCACCAGTCATGCCTGCCGGCATTGTGAACCGTGACAATTGCATCTCGATCTGACTGTATCATGAACTCCTGCACAGTAGATTAAGACAGCATCTCTAATCCATGCAAACTCGATCAATTGTGTGTGGTTTTAATTTTACAAAAAGGATTACTGCCGTGCTACTGATAAATTCATGTTGGCATCACCACACTAAACCTCTGCGTTATTGTATGTAGCTACACATGCCACAGTGCTTACATATGCTTGATATGTAGCAATGGAAGCTTAAGTCTTAAGCAAGTGATGTTGCGATGGCAGTCCAGTGATGGCAGCTCATCTAATGTTGCAAATGTCATCCTGTCATACGATGGAGCCTCATTATACGTACCTGATATGATGAGAAATTGGGAACTTGTTGGCATTTGAACACGCCAACAGGCTTTCCAGTCATGCAATCATACTGTGAGCACTCCGCTTCCTCCTCTTAGTGTACTCTGAAAGATTTCCGTGTGTGTCGTGTACAGCTTCAGCTCATTCATGCAGAGAGGGAGAATTTTAAGTTTTTGTGAGAGTCTGGGAAAATAAGATTTATAGCAGCCCTCTTCCACTTGCAGCTGTGGCTATATACCGAGCTGTTGAAAAGGGCTCAGTCATTGTTATACCACTAAAAATGAGTTGCCATAGAAACGGTCATGGCTGGGGAAGTAATATATCATCATCTTGTAATCACAATGACAACTTCAAGGAAATGTTGACCTTTTAAAAGAGAAATGTTCATTTCTAATGTGGTAATGCGTATGCATTTTCTCCATTATTTTTTTCATCTCTCAATTTTCACACCATCCTTATGCCAACAGTGTTTATTCTCTTTTCTATCTCGCAGCTCTGCACACATTGTAAATTCATTGCTTTTGGGACTGAAAATTGTGTGTCTTCTTTTAAGGAGAGTTATCAAAAAGAAATCTAAGATTCTCTTTATCTTTATTTCGAAAGACTTGTGGGGCATGCTGGATACTGTCATTCTTTCAAATAAAGCAAACAATCGAAGAAGGATGCCAATGTTATTGTTAGTTTTCGGATGTTTGAGGTTCGGCAATCACAGTTCAAATAACTTTCATTACTTTCATCGATCAGTCGAGACTACAGTTGTCATGGCAACTGAGCCCTACCTTAAAGGAAGTCCGAGAGTGAGTGAAATGAATGCCCTCTTATGGCAGACCTCTATCTGAGTGAAGCAACACGTGCTAGAAAAAATAATTCCATACTGTAGAAAGAACTTCATTTTGGCAATTTATCTACAAGCAAAAAGCACTGGAGTTGTATTTATTTTTTTATTTTGAAGGGCATCCTTGGCTAATTCCAATTTGTTTGACATACTAGTTTTTGTACCTTTTGTGGAAGTGACTCAATAATCCAGTTAATATCCTGCAAGTGGATTCTGTTGTGTGCAGATTGTTTTCTTAAATACAACTCACTTATCAATTTTTAAATGTAAAGATGTAGCCTTAGTTCTTGGTTTGACTTCACCATTTCTTACTTGTCAGTCCTTCTGTAAATTTATTCAGCCAACCTTTTTCTGTCTTTTACAGTTCGTTGCTTTCCTAGCTCCTCCACTGCACTCTGTGCTTTGTTACTGTATTCTCCCCTGAGCATCATGATGCTCCAATACTTTATTGGATCTGGAGCGGTATCATGAAGCCCTCCCCTGCACCCCCATGCTCTCTGTTCATATATGAACTACAAACAGAATGACAAAAACAGGCAAACAAAAGGCTCTATTATCATGTCTTTTTATACACATTATAGTTGTTGTTCCTCCCTGCTTTTATTGCAATTTGTCTACTTTGCTTTCTTGGTATTCATTGCAATCTTCACACCAAAATGTACTCCTTTGGCTCCTTCTAGAACATCCTGCGGGGCTGCAGTGTGCTGTTGGCTCCTGGAACAGAGGGGCTTTGGCGCGCCCTCGCTCAGGGTCAGAACCACGTTGCGAGCGGTCCGGCTGAATTGTCTGAGTTGCTGGAGCAGTACACGCAGAATCTGGCTCAAAATATGAAGCTCACATATCTCAACCCCGTGGCACTGGTGGCTCCCAATATTGGTGAGTTGAGGGTGACACACCTACAGACATGATGGAGCTATACAATCAGTCAAGCACGATAACATTGAGTGGACAGCTTCAAGATGTAAATCCTCACGGATGATCTGCCATGGAATGGGCTAGAATGAATGGGGGACGCAGATGAGAAGAGCTGGCAGCAGCATAGAGATAGATGACGCTCACATGCACGCACGCATGCACGCACACATTCATCATTGGAATGGAAGCTTCCATGTACAACGCCTGAAGCATTTTAGCACTGGCCTGCCTTTCGATTTAAAGCTATCAAATGAACAAATTCGCTCAATTTTCAAGACCTTAAAGTGTTTTTGTATTCCCTTTTTTAAATGTACCTACTATTAACCAAGAGCTATCATTTGGACAACATTTATTGGAAAATAGAAAATAGTTGTAATGGCTAATGCGCCTCAAAAACACACCTCTAGCTGGTTGGTATGATGAACAATTGTATTATTCTTTAGTTTTACTGTCAAAATGTACTTTTGACATGACGTATGCTTTTAACATTAACATGTGACTGTGTGTTATCTTCCCTTTGGCTCAAACATAGGGATTTGGTTAAAAAACAACAACTTGTTTTTGTTTCCTCTGTATTTTAGTCATGAATCTGGATCGGGTGGAGAATCACACCCATGTGCGGCGACGTTTTCCACGTTACCACACGACACTGTTTCGTAGTCAGGCTGTGTGGGATCCATACACCCATGTAATACTGCCCCCCGCTGCGCTCATGCCACAACGACAACAGCAACACAACTGGAAGGAAAAAGAGCGTACAGAGAAAGAACGTGAGAATGCATGCATAAATATGAAGAACTGCGAGAGTTGCCGACAAAGAGAAAATACTAACCAAGAGTTCTCTCTCTCAGACGTCCCTCCTTCTAACGCTGTTCAAGCCACAGTTAGCATCTCGGCCAATCAGACAGAGTACACTGCAGCTCGGCGAACAGTTGAACCGCCCATCACAATCGTGATTTTGCTCATCTACCGAAGTCTGGGCGGGGCACTCCCTCCCAAATATCACACGGACAGACGAGGAGTGAGGTGAGAATCAACAAGTTCACGGTCTTTTCACACACTGTACCTTTAATGAAAAAGAAATCTATATTGCGATATAGGTATTTAAAATGATCTGTCACTGTTTTGGGAGAAATTTTATGCATCAAAAATATCAGTTGCACTAATGGTATTTAGAATTGGTATTGCTGACTACTCAAGAGTTGAATACTCATAGTGATATTGGTATGAAGAAAAGCGGTATCAGACATCCCTCATAATGGGAAATTCTTGATAGTCTTGGCCTACAATATTTACCTGTAGATACAAAAGGAGAGTTATCATGAGAAAATTTCAACCTCAACCTCTAGATAGGACTGTAAAAGATGGGCTCACTGAATGAGGTCATTAACCCTACACTCTCTTTTGTTTCCAGACTTCCTAGACACCCAGTCATGAACTCCCCGGTGGTCACCATCTCTGTCTACAACAATCAAACTTTTGTGGGCGGACATTTGGACCAGCCCATCTTACTGGAGTTTAAGCTACTAGAAACAGCCAATCGCAGCAAGCCGCTGTGTGTGCAGTGGAACCACAGCAGCCAGTCAGTTCATAATTGTTTGTAATCGTAGTTCAGTTCGTTATACAATATACTATCTTTATTTAGCCTTTCGAGCAGTGGTGGGAAAAGGTTTGTTCTCAAAGGCCACTGTTGACTTTTTAAAACAGTTTTGCCTTTAGTCATTTGTAGATGAGGCAAAAAAATTATGTTGCTGTGACTTTCGGCTCTTTTTTTGCCTCCATGCTGTATGCTGTTAGGAATAACCAGAGCTGGCTCGTAGGCCGTATTTTACCCTCCTCTGCTTTAGAAAGGTTTCTTTAATAATGCTGATATTCAGAAAGGACATGCTTTATTGTAAGGTCGCAGATTCAGACGAACAATAAAGATAACTTCATATATTCATGATGTAATGTTTATCTTCTCTCATGGATGTCTTTGTTCTGTGGCCCTGCAGGTGTGAGATTGGAGGCTGTTGGACAGTAAGGGACTGTATGGTGGTATACAGGAACACGTCACATGTCCGCTGTCAGTGTCAAAGACTGGGCACCTTTGGAGTGCTGATGGACAGTTCGCAAAGAGAGGTTTGTGATACGTACACACTATTATGTGGTCTCAATCACATGGTGGTGCAGCGGAATGCAATAAGCTTGAAAGCAATACTTAACAGGCTCTTTGCCTTCTGGTCTTTGTTTTGAATTTTAAACTAAAGCAAATATTGTAAGAAGATCATGTGGTTTGTTACTGTATTGTGTTTGCAATCTACTGCCATTCTAAGCGGAGTTTTTGTCTAGTTCACAGATCATGATCTTATTTATATCTTAACATCTATTTCTTAAATGTTGACAGATTATTTTGTGTCATCATTTCACAGGTGAAGGCTAAATACTGTAGATTTTTCTTTTAGATGCTCTCAAACCTCAGATTTAAGATATACTATAGCTTCACTTGCTAGCTCTTCTGCATCACAGTGTAGGGCTCGTGGGTCCGATCCCGGCCTCTGGCCTTCCTATGCGGTGTTTGCATGTTCTCCCTGTGCCTGCGTGGGTTTCTTCAGGGTATTCCGGTTTACTCCCACATTCGGAAAACATGCATAGTCGATGAATTGACCACTACAAATTGTCCGTAGGTGTGATTGTGAGTTGTGTGCCCTGTGATTAGCTGGCAACCAGTTCAGGGTGTACCTTGCTTACTGAAACGTTACCCACTGATTTCCTTTTTGATGCTTTCACAAGCAGCAGTTGGAGGGCGATCTGGAGACGCTCGCTTTGATCACGTACTCCTGTCTGGTGCTGTCAATGCTGGCTCTGCTTCTCACCGTCCTGGTGCTGTCCTGCCTCCGAGGTCTCAAGTCCAACACCAGGAGCATCCATTCCAACACGGCGGCGGCCATGTTTTTGTCTGAGCTTGTGTTTCTACTGGGTGTCAATCAGACTGAACAACAGGTTGGTCCTTGAGTTTCTCCTGCCTAGTTTGTGTCAAGGAATCATTCTAGCTCACTCTACTTTGTCATTATCTAGGTGACTTCGACATGTAAAATGTAAAATACAGTATGTGGAGACATTTCAGTTTGCGTTAATTCATCTGTGTTGTGACTTGTCAATTTTGGCATCATTCCTAACTTGACTTGCCAGATGGTTTGTTTCACAAATCAGTCTGTAAAACAGCCTTGACAAACATTTTTTGCAAATGGTGTGTCTGTCACATACACTAGAGGCCAATGCAGTTATCAAGTACGGTACATGAGTAAAGTACAAAATGACAAGCAGCACTTGCTTAAATCACTCAGGAAGAAAAGTTCTCAAATCTGGGAATCATTTATTTTTACCAAACATCCCAATTAAGTAAAGATGAATAAATATTAACATTACACTCAATCTTTATTTTGTCATTTTTTAATCAGAGCCCTAAATTGAATTTGTGAAAACAGTTTTTCTCTTTTTTTTGCATTCGATTAAAAAAACAATCCGTCTGTTTCTTGGTTGCTACTTGAAAGCGAAATACAAACCATGCCTCTAACTTTGGCACCCTGCTGATTGGGCTACTATTTTTCTGGAAATATACTCTCTACAAACTGTACTCTTTGAGTATTATTGCAAAATACATTATTATATTTTCATTCCCAGCCTGAATTTTATAGTTCTAAAACATTTACTTGCTCACTATGTTGTTTTTTCTGTTTGATGGTAATTTTCTCATGTTTTTATAGACCCCGCAACTTTTGCTCTGCGCTTCCATTTTCCTTCCTGCCATTTTAATGATGCCATATATGCATTTGTGTTTGCATTTGTGTGCAGCAAGGTATATCTTGCTTTCTTACAGAGGAAAGGCTGCTCATGTGTGCTCACTCTGCATGAAATCTCATTAATTAAAATGCTTAGCAGAGCGTGTTAGTGCTCATCGTCATTCTGCTATATTTGCTATTTCTCACACTTCTACTGTCAAGTCCATCCCTTTTAAAATAATATTGTCAAGGGGAATGTTTTTACTTTTTTTAATCATGCTAACTGTCGCTGGCCTCAATCCAAGATGTCTGCCCAACACTAAATCTATTGGCAAGATTTTGCACACCTCTTTTTCATGTATATCACTCACTCTCTATCACTTCATTCGTTCCATCTTAACTTGGAGCCATCTGTCTCACCTTGCTTCTGAGTCACCCTCCTTCTCCTCTTGCAGTTCCTGTGCACGGTGGTGGCCATCCTCATGCATTACTTCTTCATGTCCACATTCGCCTGGATGTTTGTGGAAGGCCTTCACATCTACCGCATGCAGACTGAGCAACGCAACATCAACTTTGGCGCCATGCGATTCTACTACGCCATCGGCTGGGGCGTGCCGGCCATCATTACCGGTAAAAAACAATACCCATGCGCATGCTTACAGTTTCTGAATTTTAGATACGTGACCTTTCATTCTTGTATAAATCAGAGAAGGCGTTTTCAGGCTTCAGTAAAAACGATGTCTAATGTATTTGCTTGAAATGCTTGTTTTCTTTCAAAGGCAAAGTTCTCAAAATTTACCAATATAATCAATGGTGAGTCGTTCTAAAACTACATCGTAATGGAGAACCGAAAAAATACTGTATTCTGATTCCGATTTTCAATACATAGTTGACACCATAAAATTATTTTTAAGTTCATTTGTGCACTTCTTTATTCTTTGGAAAAGCAAAAAAATATGTGTTGGAAAAAAAATGGTGCTGTCAAATGGATCAGGTGTGATGTGAAATTGCTCCTAATTCAGACCGATGACTGCATCCACATTGGTGACATTGGTGTCAATTCGTTGGCAATATCCTATACGTGCACACGTCTGCAGCAGCTGTCTGTGCAGATAAGGTGTCCTATTGCCGTTTGGGCGGAATGTGTTCCACTGACATTTTTATCTCAGCAAAGGTAAAACCTGAACTGGACACATACTTGGTTGTCCATCAGTTTTCTTCACTGTCACACGTATACACGTGCAAGGTGAAACAAAATAAAATTGCACAACCTTTTGAAAAGTTACCAATTTCTCAATGAATACAAGAACTTGCAGACTCACCTGTGGCGGACGTCTTGTGAATTAGAATATTTTAACATATCATTTATTTTAATTTGAAATATTATTAGCTAAAAATATGATCATGCTTGTATGCACGTTGAAAAATCTAACTTGCAATAAAAGGTGCACATTTGTATGAGTGTATTGAAGTATAACACACTTCTCCTTGCTGTATATAAAGATTCTTGTCGCTATGAACATCAAAAACTCAGTACATGCACAGTCTACAAAACAGCAGAAAGAAATGGCTTGCTGTGCTCTAAAAACGAATTGATGTTAAATAAAAATTGTGATTTTGGGGTGGATTTTACCACGTCCACAATATGAATGTCTCAATAGCTCCACAGTTTGTCTACATAACCATTGCTGTATATGTCTGAGTTTCAATTCTGCTATTACTGTCCTCAGAAAATCAACATACGCCGGCATTAAGACCATTTCTGGTCATTAGTCCGCGAGCACTCATCCTCTTCAGAACTAATTTAATTACCTTTATTTAATAACTTGTGCATGCACAATTTATTGAAATGGCAAATTGTGCTCACTGCTCATGGGAAGATGATGCCCAACGTATTGGAACGATTTCCTCGAATGTTTTTTTTTCCCGTGTGGTGGAGTTCGCTTCAAACGTAATAGCAGTAAACATTATTACATGATGTAGAATGTTTCAGATGGCTCATGCATGTATTTGATTGTTTTTGGACAGCTAAAGCAATTTAGTGACTGTTAGAAATGTGTGTTACAGATGTCTAAACTACATGACAGTTGACCTTGTCCACTTGTGTGTGTCTGAATTGAAGGTTTGGCTGTGGGCTTGGATCCCGAAGGTTATGGGAACCCGGACTTTTGTTGGATCTCCATCTACGACAAGCTCATCTGGAGTTTTGCTGGTCCAATCGCCATCGTTATCCTGGTAACTTTTTCACATTTTTTTTCCTCATGTTTTTTTCTCCCAAATAAACATTCTTCTTAAAAGATCAATGTTCAACACAGTTGTCTCTGCTTCTCTGGCTGCATACATGTGACTACATGTGCCTTACTGTCCCTCTGTCCAGATAAATGGAGGCATTTTCATGATTGTCGCCAAGATGTCTTGTAACACTTCTCAGAAGGAGACCAAGAAACTTCCTGTCATGTGAGTATGGCACCATGACAACAGAGAGGCAGTAACATATTGAACTATGTATGTACCTTTACACTCTTTTATTAGTTTTTGAGCATGGCTACTCCAGTGGTGACTCTCAGGACGACTTTATACAGGACCATTTTATACATGAACCATATTTATATCAATCCGTCAATTAATGAAATGAGCATTTTTTTTATTTTTGTAGAAAGTTTGTATTTCAGTTTAATATCTATAAAATCTGTTGTTGTTATGCATTTACTATCCAAGCCATTTCCCTTTGCAGTGCAACCATCCGCAATGCGTTCTTGCTTTTGATGGTGGCCACCTCTACCTGGCTGTGTGGTTTGATGGCTGTCAACAACAGTATCTTGGCTTTCTATTATATCTTTGACGTCCTCTGTCTAGTGCAGGTATGATCATTCTGCATGATGAGTGTACTGGGCTCCCATGTTAGGTCCCGTTGTTTGAACTGGTTGTTTTTTCTAGGGTCTGTCAGTGTTGTTGGTCTTCACTGCGCTCAACTCTGAGGTAAAGGAGGCTTGGAGAATGGCTTGTTTAGGGAAGAAGAGTCCTGGAGAAGAGACGCCAAGACCAACATCGAATGCTGTAAGTTACACTGCATCATAGTGGGAGAGGTTCCTAATGATTTGGGTTTAGCTTCAGAAAGCGGTCCAACCACTATTATGAACGACAACCACATTGACAAAAATAACAGCAGTAACCCACTTTTTGATGACCTAATAATTAGGTCAACTGAATTCGTATTATCTTGGTATAGGATCGCAGGGTTTCTGATGTAATTCAATTGTTGGATTTTATTAGATGATGCAATTATACCCAATGATGTGTCCAATGAGGTTATTATTATAAAACCTGTATAGGCTAATCTCATCAATGAGGTTATTTACTATTATAAAATCTGTGTAGGCTAATCTCATCAGATGCACTGACTTTACTGTGCTAAGCCACTCCATCAATTTTCCCTTCCATCTCCCCTGTCCTCTCGCTCTCCTTCTGCCTCCGGGATTCGGTACTGACCCGGATAAAATAATAATATACACCCCTTCCCTGCATTGTGTGTGCATGCGTGTGCGTGTTAGTGACAATGTAGTTCAACCTTTACCTTCCATCCCCGTCGCAACGCTCACTGTAAAATTTAGAACGACTATACAGTAGCGCTCGTGAGCTATTATTGGATGCTCAAAATAGACCATGTTTGAAGCGCTGCTCTGTCCAACAGCATATGTACATTATAAATCATCTGCTAGTGTGCTGGCTTATTAAGTATGAATGAATAACCTATTGCATAGATCGCTGAGGTCATGTCAAGTTTCATCATGTCCTACTTTGACTACATCTGTCAAAGCTCTTTTAGTGACAACTGAGAAGGGATTTGTTGAAACAGAAGCTCTTTTGAAGGTTTAAACAGTTTTCACCTGCAATTAATTCACACCTTGTAGAACCTTGTTTTGACTCTTAATTGCATCCAAATGATATCCTAATTGCAGGTACATTTCAGAATTAGTAGGAAATCGAGTGAGAAAAGCTGTTATAGCTTCAGTACATCTAAAATTAGCCTCCTAGGCTTGTTAACATCAACTGTAGACCAACAAACCCTTTTATGTTCATTAAACGTAAGTTTGTTTTGTCTCAGACACAGAATCCCTATCACAATGCTTCCCTGCTGGAGCAGAGTGGTCTACATCGCATCACCCTGGGAGCGTCCACCATTTCCTCCGTCAGCTCTGCGAGGTATAAAAGCACACAAATACATCATGCAGCATACATACAGAAATAAAAAAAAAAAAGATGAAACATCAATCATTTAGATGGTACTAGTACTGCTTCCTTGTGCTACTGGATATCAGGCAGTGTTGCTTGAGGGAGGGAATATTGAAACTCCAGCCATTAAAAGCCTCTTGTCTGTTTTGTGGGTCAGTGGGGTAAAGGGAATACACATCGGATAAAACAGTTTCTGTACCGAATGTAGAGCAACTCTAATGTTGCCGGGAGTGGCTTTTTCTTTGTAGCTTGCTGCTTGTCTCCTTGTTTGTAATTGACATGCTGTATTTATGTGGATGCTTTCCATTAGTCAGCATGAGTAAACACGCAGTACTTGTGTCTCTAATGTGTAGTAGCTCCTCTCTTGGTTTGCCTTACAGAGAGAATCTTTTAGCGCGTCAAACTCTGGAACAAAACATCGTTCAAACCGGGGCAACGGACTTGGATGTCGCCATGTTCCACAGAGATGGAGGTAAACAAGCCCAAAGCATTTCAATTAGCATAGGTCAACAAATTTCATTTATGGGGTAAAGACACACTCATGCACCAGGTTTGGACATTTGTTTTTGCAACAAAATTGTATTTATTTTCTGTCTTGCCCTTCCTAAAAGGGGAGGATTCTGACTCTGATTCCGACCTCTCCATGGAGGAGGAGCGCAGTCTTTCCATACCATCATCCGAGAGCGAGGACAATGTCCGTCTACGCGGGCGCATCCAACGTCGTTTTAAGCGCTCCAATCACGGCGAGCGTCTACTCACAGAGCCTTCCAACAACGGTACCAAAGGTGGGCATATTGTCGAATACACACCTGTACTGTAACTGCCATTTTCCTATCTTTTTATTTTACGCCTCTATTTCTTGCAGTTAAAAATCGGTCTATTAAAGTGTTCTTCCTACAGAACATGTTTTCTACCAAAGGTTTGTCCGCGAGGAATGGGAAAAGGGCATCGAAAAAGAGACTAACAATCTATGAATCTAAAAAAAACAAATCAATGTTAAGCCCAATAAGCCATCTGGGTTTTCTCTTGATCAGCTATATAGACAAGCATGTCCAGGATAGCGGTGATCCAGGAGAATTCCAATCAATTCATCAATGAGAAGGACCGTGACATGATTGAGGGAGGGGATGTTTTACTGAAAGGTCATTTTCTTTGAAAAGATGCTATCTCATCTGTCTTGACGTAACATTAAGGCTGCCATTGATTTGGCAGAGTCGATAAATAGATACCATTAGAAGACCACAGGAGGAATATGGATAACTAAGACCAACCACATCTGTTACAAAGAACATTAAAGTAGTCAAACGTGACACAACTGTTTGTTTAGTGATGGCCCTAAACTTTTTTTTAAAAACAACCCATGAATAATGTACAGTATTTAGTCAAGTATATGGTCATCAGTGCAATGTATTATTCACATTTAAAGTAATTTTAGCGCTCTGGTGAGTTGTTTTTGAGGTTTCAAAAGTGGTATGCTTTTTTTCACAAAAATGATTTGAAGATATAAATGGATTTATTAACATACTGCAGGTTTTTTTTATAATCATATGTGCATATCATGTTTTTTTTTTAATCATTTTCATTGATTTACAATATTTGAGTTTGTGTACACCTCTTTTACATTTTAAGTGCTTGAGGGTGTCTTAACAGAAGGTTGAACCTCTTATTGTGTATGCCACAGTGAATAAGTTGTGTTTTTGCCTAATGGACACTTTAAATTTCACGTTTTAGTACTCTTAAAATGAATGACTCAATGAATGAACGAACAAACAAACAGATGACTGAATGATTTATTCATGTAAAATCTGTTGTTTTTCAATTTTACCGATAAAGTAAGCAGACCCTGACTGATCATTTGTGGTGTGTGACAGATCTGGATGGCAATGACCTCCTGTCCTATTGGCCCGCCTTGGAAGGATGCGATAAACACACCCTGCAAAAGTGGGGCTCCGAGCGCCCACTCGGCGCAGACGACAGTAAGGATGCAGCCAACAACAACCAAGCTGACGCAGCGCTCACCAGCGGCGACGAGAGCGGCCTCACGCAGCCACACAGGCACCGCAAGGGTGAGTTCAATCACGCGTAAGACCCGAGCCCGATGTCAGGGTTATGACAAAGCTTCCCAAAATAAACAGCACGGGTAATTAACAATATCACTTTATGTTCGTGTAATACTCTCTGGAGTAAAATAGTGAAATACAGACTCCACCTATGTATTTGCAGTTAGCTATTCACAAACTGACTAAGTTGTTTTTTTTTTTTCTGTGGAACCTTGTCTCAGCTCAGCGCTTCATTGTTTTGCCGTTACAATTTTTCACTATTCATAGCAGGGCTCAATTTATAGTAATTTTCTGTAAATGTGTGACGTCAGCGTGACAAAGCAAATTTGAAATGTGTATCTACTGGCAACCTTCTGCCTCTGAAGCCGGCAAACTTGTGCATCAATGTCATCCTGCATCAGCCATCAACACACAGGACAGTGTGCCGGAAAAATGCCGTTCTTGGTGGCCAGTGTGTAAAAAGGCTATTTTCTTATAACAGTGAGAGCTTAATTTGGGACTTCCGCAGGGTATATTACTAAAACCCATTGCAGTGATTCACAAATTGTTAACCTTGCTAGAAAATAAGAAAAAAAATGCTACATATGTTTTTTTTTCTGGTTTTTGAACATTATTTCTTCTTCAATTCTGCCCTCATGGCTCTCATGCTTTATAGGTATCCTCAAGAATCGTCTGGGCTGTCCCCCCGCCCTCCAGGGGCTTTCATCAGTGGGCCGGGGTGCCAGTGAGCTCAATTGGTACCGCACCTCAACCCTGGGCCACCGAGGTGTTCCTGCGGCCTCTTACGGTCGCATGTACTCTGCCTCAGCTGGTGCCGGAGGGGGTACGGGCTCCCTCTCGCAGCCAGGTTCTCGCTACTCATCCAGGGAGCATCTGGACTCACTGGCCCGGAGGCAGCTGTCTAGAGATCCTCTCGGGAGGCAAACAGTCGGGGGCTCGAGGGACCGGCTGGACTCTCGGGGATCCAGGGACAATCTGGACCTCTTACCCAGGAGGAGAGAACTGGGCCAGGGTGCAGGGCTGGCGGGGTTGGGGCTGGATCACCAGAGAATGTCGTCATCCAGGGAGAACCTGACCTCCTCTAGGGACAGACTGGACAACCATCACTCCGGTACCATCCACGCATCGCGAGAGGACTTGAGGGGAAATGGGGGCGCTATGGGCGGCGGCATAGAGGGAAACTTGAGCGGGTCCAGATCCCAGTTGAACATACAAACTCGGCGACAGGCTTCATCTCGAGAGCACCTGGCAGGTGCACTGATGAGCAGTAAATCGAAGGAGCAGCTGGAGGCCAATGGAGTGTCGGCACAGGCTCAACCCTGTCGCGAGTGGCTGCGCTCCCTGCCGCCCCGCCAACCCTTGCACCCTGACCAACCTCCGCCATCTTCCCCGCCTCCGCCCATCTCGGAGGAGCCCCAGCAAGAGCCCTTCTCCTTGTCGGATCACGGTCGAGGACGCCTGGACTCTTCATGTAGGTACCCCGGTCAGACGGCCACGCCTGGCACGGGTGTGAACCCTCTGGGGAGACAACCTTCTAGCGAGCACCTGGATATTCTCTCCTCTATCCTTGCATCCTTTAACCCCTCTGTCCTCACACCTCCAAACGCTGCCTCCAACCCTGGGTCCAATGGCCCCTCCCCCTCCCTGCCACAGTCTGCCACCTCCCACAGCATATCAGAAGTTTCCCCTGACTCGGAGTAAGTGTCCTCTTCATTTGTCTCAACATGATGTCCTTTAACCAAGCATATAAAAATTATGTCTTATTTTGATTGCACACATTTTTAAATGATTGCAATGACAAAATTCATTGATTAAAATGTACACAAAATGTGAGTTTCATTCAAACAGAAATATCCCACTATAATTGGGTAAAAAAAGAGCGTAAGGACAGAATGTTTGATGTTCTCTTCATGTTTCCGTGATTCTTTAGCTCATACCTCTCACATTCCACACATTTCGTGGCTCCTTGAAGACTGTAAATTGAGCATTGATGTGACCCTCTTGTTTCTCTATATCTACCATTAATGAGGATGCGCTATACATAAAATGGTGTTTTAGGTTTTAATTGTATTTCTTATATTGAACCGATTATTCATTTGCTTTAAGGCAGCATCACAGCATTCATTGGTCATTTTTAAGGCAATTATCAATATTTTATCAAATATTTTGTACAAAAAGAAAATCGAAAAATAAAATCATTTGCAACTGAAATTAATCTGATCTTCTTTCCATCTCAGAGCGAACAGAAGCGAAGGACAGTCTTGATGGCAGCCTCAGTATTCCTCGACGCATTCCGAGAACAAGGTGAACCAGCGATGCATTGGAGGACTAAAATACAGCTTTGGACACAGGTGACTTAGTGTGGGAAAATAAGAAGATGCCAACTTTGATGGTCCAGAGGACAAAAACTGTTTACAAAATATCGCAGTCAGATGTAGACCGAATCCATCTAAAATCGGGGAAAAAACTGTACATACTAAAACATTTTTATACATTTTGTATCTTTTTCATTGGAGACTAAGCTGTCTCTTGTGATGTTTTCTTTTTTGTAATGTCCGTGTGAGCGAGGTTTGTGCGAGTGAGCTGTATTTAATTCACAAAAAAACATATCTCATCTAATTTGCGTGGTAATTGCAAATGGCATAATAACATCTGATGAGAAACCGCAAGACATAGTTGGAGGGAAACTATCAGCATCGGTGGGTGATGTGTAAATAGACCGTTATCATTATAAGTGAAGAGATTTGAATGGAACGAGATGATTGTAGGGTGGGAGACAATGTTGAGGGTGCCACGTGAGGTTTCAGGGTCTGACCATTAAAGCTCCGTCACAAGTTGTCATGAGATTGTGATGTTTTGTGATCAAAGTTCCGCCGTTAAATGAATGTGACCTTGTCGTCTGTCGACCTTCCGTGCCTGGGCCGTGTCCGTGTACGTGCGGCGTCACATCCTCAGTGGGTGAGGGTTGACACCAGCCTGCCTCTCTTCAATTTGGCATTAAGCCACAGCAGTTTTTCATAATTTACTGTTTTTGCATAACAACTCAACCTGCCTCAAGAGACAGAACCGACGCATTCAAGCCAAAGGGAAAATGATCCCAAAGCTATTTTTAGGCATCGGATTCACGCAACACTAATGATGAGAAGATAAATTGAAGATGCATGGATGACTACAATTAATCAGTTACAAGATTCATTATAAAAACATCAATTCTGCATTATATTGAAATGTGTAGAATTAAATTCAAATTATAATAATAATTTAAATATGCGTAATTAATTCAACATTATGTCATGGGCCTTATTGATTGATGGATGGCAGATTATTTTTAAATTATCCCCCCAAATATTACAGATTATTGCAATGACAACAAGGGCATTTATTGTCATTGTATGATTTTCCATTTAAATATTAATAAATTATCTTTAATTTTTTTTTTTTTAAAGAAATTTTCAGTGGAAAAAAACAACATTTGTGGGTCGCCACCAATTTAGGTCGTCAAACTACTGTACGAGTCGTAAACAGTGTTCACTTTCCATGGCAGCGATGTAACTCGAATTTGTCAGAATGTGACTAATGCAGTAATTACACTAAACGTTTGTAAGAAACTACTTCTGTTCTATACGTATAAAACACTCAAATGAAAAATAATGTAACTAGGATGTTAACAGAGCGTGCCTTCTCGTGACACGTGACAACGTATTCTTACATTAGCCAGATAGCAGGTGAAGCCGAGGGCTCTTCTGTCCCACACAGGAGCGAAAGGACTGAGTCTGCACAAACTCAAACGAGCTCTCGATTAATTTTGAGACATTTAAATGCTGAATTGCATCATTGGCACGGTTCCAACACACTTTCTTTCACCATCTGCTGGACACCTGCACTGAAATTAAATCACTCCTAACTGCCATCCAGGATAATGACCAAGTTTAGTGTAAACAAGTGGACTTAGATTTGGCCTGTCAGTATGAGTAGTTCAGCTTGCTGCCAAGAGTATTAATGAAGTGAGGGAAAAGACTTTCCTGCAATTTGAACTTCTGTCTGAAGGCCGGTTTAGTCTCCTACCCGGTGAATTCTGCACTGCGGCTGCACCATTTGCACAGGATAAGATATCAGTTGTATCTCTACGGGCTTTTGACATGCAGCTCTGTTTCATCATAACAGCCACTGCTGTTCTCACTCCTGCAGGAGGAAGCACAACCCTCACAAATTATGACTTCTTTTCCCCTTCAAAAAGCTACATTGTACTGAGAAGCTCGGACACAAATGTGTACATCATCATCATAGTTTTTACCTTTGATACGAAAATGTGGTGGCATTGTACAAAAAAGCAAAACACTACACAGACTGCAAAATCACAAAGCTAGAGTCTGACAATATTGGGTGACGCATCGTGATGGAAGTTTTTCTGCAACCTTCCACTGTACTTAACACTCATGGCGATAATCTTCAATGGTATTTGCATCCATGCAAATCAAACTTTTCTTTAGAAAACTGCATTGTACGGCTATGATGCCAACATCATCTTCTTCATGGATGTAAATATTGTTGAAAGTGATCATTTCCGCCCCGCCCACCCCTTCCTCTCTTGATTTGATGCAGATCCAAGGTTGACTTTGAATTATATCTGTTTTGTTTTAATGCAATGTTTAGGAATACTCAATTACAGCAAGGAGGCAATATGGTTGAATCAAGAACAGAATTTCTCAGAACGACACACGAATGAGGCAGTAATGAACGGCAATGTCTGTGATGCATTTGTGTTTACAATTGGATGCCACATTCCCTGCACTCAGCAAGCAGATTGCGGCATGAAACCATCACAGTTTCTGTTACCATGGATACAACAGAAATGTTGAACATTAAAAAAAAAAAAAATTATACACAGGTTTTTTTTTTGTGTGTGTGTGGTGGTGGGGGGGGGTGTAATACCTGATCTGTGTGGGTCCATTATATGATTACTATTTACTAAATAAAAACAAAAAGTCTGTCTGGAATCTAATAATGAGGGCTAAAAGTGTGACAGCAATAAGGAGTTTGGAGCTAATGTTAGAATTTCTTTAAATCAATGAATTGGCCTCTCAATATTTACAATAAGGGATGAACTCAATTTGACCACGTAAAGCACTGGTGTCCAAACTATAGCATGCGGGCCATTTAGTGGCCCGTGGCATAAATAAAAAAATACATATTTGGCATGACCTACAATGCTATTTAATAAAAGGTATGTGGGTGTGAGCAATAGTTAGAAATGTGGTTGTTGGAAAAGTGTGCTATATGAGCGATATACCAAATATATAGTGAAATGCCACTATAACTTTTAATAAAGGTTTTCTAAAATAATAAAATATATTTGCGGAATAAAGCTATGGTGATAATTTTTGTTTCAGAAACAAAAATGGTTCTATTTGGATCTATTCTAGTGGGCTGCAGGGTCGCGGGCCAATCCAAAACTAACAAAAAAAATCATAAACTGTTTGCCTTATCTTACCTTGACATAGCCGTTTTTCAAAATGGCATTGCATTAACAATTGTACCATATTTAAAAAGTTGTATTGAAAAAAATAATTAGTTCCGTCCTTACATTTTTCTGTATGCAGACCTCGGAGAAAAGAGTTTGGACACCTCTGCTGTAAGGTGGATTTATTCATTACATTGGGGTCTTTTTGGTTGTTTTTGGTACATTTCAAAGTTATACATGCACATACAAGCCGCAATGTGAGGCAAGGTTGTCCATATAAGAATGCTGGCAGAAGCAAATATGATGCGAGTACCACAGGCACACGTGACAAAAACATATACTGCCATGCAAAACTTGAAAAGCTGTTCAGTGGCTTTTCTGGCTGTCCTGTCTGAGGAGAGTAACTCACACATCAGAGAAAGCGTAGAAATATGATTTTGGTTAACTTGGTAACAACTGCATTAGTGCAAGCAATTTGGATCCTTGGAAAAGCAGAATGGGTGACCAAAATCTTTCAACGCATTACACTAGCTAATTACTATTTTGTCTAAGCTTATTAACAAGCTAGCATTATCGAGCTCATTAGCGTGATATCGTGAGTTGGGTTGTGCCACAGATTAATTGTTGAGACAACAGGTCCTTGACAACAGGAAATATTAGTACGTAATAGAAATAATCTGTTCCAGGATCAAAGTGTCACCACAGGCAATAGAGTACTTCAAGAAACAATTAAACATACTTAACTGCCATACACATTGCAATTTTATCCACTACATTTAGGTTTTAATACTGAATTGATCATCAGGGGCAGATTCCAATGTAAAGGTCCACTGAATCCAGAAAACTATGTTGATATCGTTTGAAGACTACTTGGGTGCCATCGTCAAGATTGCCACAATTTGACCCAAGTTATTATATGGTAAACATATCTGCCTCACAGTACTGTGGTTCAGGTTTCAAATCTTGGCTTTGGGTTTCTTCTGTGGAGATTGCATGTTCTTTTCTTGCTGATGTGGTTTTCTGTGTACTCGAAATTCCATCAAAATGCATTTTAATTCAAGATACTAAATTGGTCCAATAGTGGTCAATGGTTGTTCATCTATGTGTGCGTTGCTATTGATTGGCTACCAATCAAGGGAATACCCTTCAGTTTGCTCAAAGCTGGGCTGGGCTCCTAATAAGGGTAGGGAAAAAAATTTATGTATGGCTGAATTTTACTCATAATTTACTTTATCTGAGGTTTGAACTCTCAGACTTGCCAACTTTCTGGTGTAGCTCACTTAAGAAGTAAATAATAATAATTTAAAAAAAAAGCGGGCCTGATATCGTAGCTTGCTCTACTCAAGCAAATGTTCCCCTTGTGCAGGATAGACTGATGAGGCGAAGAACAGTCTAAGCATTCAGGTACAAAACCATACATTAAAATACTTCGAGGGCATGTGGGACAAGCGCTTAAATGGCTAAAAGTAAAAACTCGGCTCATCCCGTGGGATCGGGGCCTCTCTCTTCGTCGCTGGTGTCGGGGGAAGATGGCGGCACAACCTCTCCCATCCTCTTTAGTTTGGCCTTGTAGTAGTTCTTCTTCATCCTGAAGGCTTTCACCTTCTGGCGAGCTGCTCGTGTCTTCTCCCTCACCAGCTCCTGCTCCCACGCCAGCACTTTCATCCTGTTCTCCCACTCTAGCAGCTTCATGTGCTGCTGTTGCTCCAGGACTTCTGCCCTCTGCTGGTGATCCGCCGCTTCCTGTGTCCGGCCGCCTACCGGCGGGATGAGACGCTGGGTGACAAAGCCGGAGGTCCCTGGGGGAGGGGGCAAGTATTCAGCATACAGACAAGAGATTTCCCTCTAGTTAAGGAACAATGTGAAGTGAATGAATTGGGGTCAATATGTCACCATCATAAAGTCTTTATTAACTGTACAGCGGGGTGATAAATCACATTTGTTAGTCATAAGTGTCAAGTCTTAACTTTCAATTTTCATGCATGTCCCCAGTTAATGTGGCAACAATCAAGCAAGCAAGCCAAGTCACGTCTCCACTAAATTTCAAACAAGTTATAAGTCAAGTCATTTTTTCTTTTTTTAAAATGGTGCCTTGACTTGAGAGTTTAATTTGTTCGGTGACCACAATCATAATACAAATCACATCTTTTGCGGCTACCATCTTGATTTTTGTTTACAATTTAAAGTTTAAAAAAAAAAAGTCCAGCAACATTTCATTGCTCGATAAACAAGAGTTGGGTCATTTGTAAGTCAAGGCACCACCATAAATTCAAACATTCACCACTTTGCACTCAGTAGCTGTTGCTATTCTCTCTCCCCCGATGTACTGTAATATTTGATTTGGTGTCAAAGTGACTGTATCTACCTGCTGCTGTAAAGTAGGCAGCAGGGAAGGATGCATCCTGCAGCTCAGTATTGTGGAGACTGGAGTTTGACACGGGGCTGTGTTGCGGATCTGACCAGTCGTTCCCTGGTAGTCTATCCAGGTCGTGACGTTGCAGGCAGATAGCCACGTGGTCCTTGCTGTCTTCAGTCTGTGCATCACACTGAGGTGAAAGAATACTTCATCTACAGTTTTGGTTAGAACAATTGTTTTAAGGTAGTTACCCGATTCAAGCTGCCGTTCATCTGCCCTGCAGCATTTATCATCCTTAAGTTGCCTGTTTGACAGAACAAGAGAGGAGGAGCGCAAGTAATTGTGTTTGTGGAAACCAGTGGGCAGAGCATGTACAACCCGCCCTACAAGAAATAACATTGTTTACTATTATACTGTATTTACTATACTACTTTTACAAATACTGTAAAATACAGTATTAATACAAAGCATCTTAATATCTTGGACCACATTGAGACAATATTCGATGATTGAAATTTGGTGACCTGCTGAAAAATGCTGTATCAACGCATGGTGATTATCAGAAATTGCATGGGCACTCATTTTGGGTGGGAACATGGGTGGTTTTGCCAAAGTAAGCAGAGCTGCAAATGTTAAGGTTTTTGATAAACAGCACTTAGTTGATTGCTCCAAGCACTTTTTCTCATTAAGTTAGCCACGAGTCCTGACACAAATCGCAAAAATACGCAAAAACGTTGCTTCTGAAAGTATTTACATTTGCCTATTTTGATCAGTACAATACATACTATCACCCCAAAACACTTTAATATAATTTCAAACAAATCTTACAACAATACCCCTAAAAACAAATGCCTTACAAATTATTTAATTTTCATAAAACTTCACCTGAAGTGTGCACGCACATGCGAGGAAGATTTTCTCTAGGAATACGAAGATATTAAGTCTTTGGTCGGAATGTATCACTTCTTTGACATCAATTACTACTTTCCTTTTCACCAGAACTTTGGTGCCATCTTGTGGCATCTTAGGACATTACATAATGTGTATAAAAGAAGAGAACTGTGACTAGTGTTTATAGTAAAGCATGTGTGGGTAAGACTTAACTAATTCTTGATCATTGAGGGTATTTGGGGTGGGGGGGTGGGGGGTGCCAGAGGCAGTTAAATTGCACGTTTTGGCTTACTAAATGCCCGCTAGATGGTAGTGACCTATTAATTAGCACTGACTAGTACTGTTCATTGACAGCACAGCTTGGCATTAACGCACCATATCTGAGATGAAAAATATACAAATTATAATATACTCATAATGCCGTGTAAACCTTAATTTAGCAGTTTCATCGTAGAATAACAACTACGCGTAGTGTCGTGATTGTGTGGCAGTAAGCAGCATAATGACACGCCGAGAATGCACGTAATTATTATTGCACAGGATTGTTTCCTCCCGTCTGTTTCCTAGTTTGACATGTGAAGCTTATCTACCTTCCACAAGCTTGCGCACCGCCGCTTTGTGTCCAGCTCCCCCTGCGTGGCTGGTGAGAGCAGCCTCGCCCATGGTCTGAAGTTTAATGGATTTACAACAGGCCCGACATCGAGCGAAGTGAATGTCATGGGTGTCCTTAACCAGCCAGTCTTTGTAAGCCTCCTTGGAAAGCCAGGACTCCTGAAATTTGCACTTCCCAGGCATGGTCGAAGGAGAAGTTAGCTGGAACGCTATTCCACGGAGCTTCAGCTTCTAACGGCGCATTTAAGTTCACTCGGAAAGGGGCAATTTCTCATTACTGCTTCACTGCGCCATTTAATATTTGTAGAGTTTTATTAACCCTTGCATTATCAATGCAGCGATACTCGCCCATTTAAACATTATTCAGTGTCGACCTACTCATGATCCACTCATTTAATTAATTGAAAGTCACATCGGAGTGGCATCTACTGTTGTTGCTTATGAAACTATGGCTTTACTAATCCAGTTTTCAAATCAAATATGAAATCCACAAAGAATGGGGGGGAAAGGGTTTTTTTGTAAGAACGTGCCGCATAGTGATTATAACGACTCTTCTGTTTTAACCAAACATCCTTAAAAGCCTCACAACGCAGTCGACCGCTTACACGTGACTCATTGTGTCCAATAGAAATTGATCTTCAGTATTTCCAACCAGTCAGCAACCAAGAACCCCTGTGAGAGGTCTGATTGGTCATAACGCGGCACAACACGGAAGACGGAAAACGATCACGCTGAAAACTTGAAAATAGAAATATTTTGAAACGTCTCCTGTCTATTCTCAAGATACCTTGTGGGCAAAATGCAAACCGTAAACGTTACTTTTTGCAGTCTCACATAAACTAACTCATGCTTAAGCAAGATGTCCGCGTCTTCAAAATGCTCCACTCCAGATCACTTGAAGATGGAGACAGCAGCGTTACTGGCCCCGATCACAGCTCTGGAATTCTTCCAGGACACGTTTCTACTCACAGGTAGGCATTCCTTCCACTGCACAAATTATTATTTTCCTCCTGCAAACCTCTGGTGTCCCTATACTTTTGTCCCCGATGTATTGGGAAACTCCAGCATTATTAAAAAATGTTTTTGCAGTGCAAATGCAGTTCTAATTTCATTGTTGTCAGGTGAGGGTCCAGTGTTGACGGTGTACAATCTACTGCCTGAACCTAAAGCATGTACCTCAGCACCGGTGCTTCAACAGCACCGCATCCACGGGATAAGACCAAGAGTCTTGTCGACTGCTTCACAGCAGAATTCGTTCACAGAATGTTGCAGAGAAACTAAAGGTAAGCTAAACTTTTATGCTTTGCATTCATTACATCTGATGACCACGATCCCCCTCTCCTCACTCCCCAGACCTGAGCGCCACACTTCAACCCAACTCCTATGATCTAGCTGTGTTTGGAGGAAAGGCAGTCAGGCTTGTGAAACTACATTTGGATGTCTCTGCTGTGGAGCCTGTGCACTTGGAGATACTGAGCCCTCTTGTAGAGCTCCAGGACTGGGCTCTTGATATCCGCTGGCTATGTGAAGATGAGCAGTCTCTCCTGTGTGTGGCTGTTGCCCATAACGGTGCCCTTCTCCTAGACATCAGCTCAGGGAATGCCTTAGCTCAACGCTCGTGTCTGGAAGGGTGTCTGCTGTACTCTGCTCTCCTTGTGGTGCACAAATCTTGGGCAGATACTGTTCTGATAGGAGGGACCGTTTTCAACCAGCTGGTTCTCTGGAAGCCTGGAGGAGGAGAGAGTAATAAAAAAGCTCCGGTGGAAAGGCGTTTGCTGGGACACACCGGTGTTATCTTCAGCATCTCTTACCTCCTGGAGAAAGGATTGCTGGCATCAGCTTCCGATGACCGCAGTGTCAGGGTGTGGGCTGTTGGTGCTTTAGGGGGCTCTGGAGGGAACTGTGGTGACTTGAAGCCAACGTGCTTAAGGGTGCTTTTTGGACACCAAGCAAGGGTCTTCTCAGTGTTCCTCTCCCCAAGCAGAGTGTTTAGCGCTGGGGAAGATGGAACATGCTTAATTTGGGACTGGGCTGGAGTTGGGACAGTGCTTCGCACTTTGAAGGGACATCGAGCGGGTGGTATTCGAGCGCTGGCGGTCGGTGCGGGAAGGGATGACACAGGCAGGTGGGTGGCAACCGGGGGAGCGGATGGAGGGGTGAGGTTGTGGAAGGTTGAAGACAATGAAGAGGAAGACACTGCGACAAAGACAATAACAGACTTGGAGTTCTCTGGTCAAGGCATGCCTAAAGTAGTTTGTGTCACAGAAGGCGAAGCTCACACGGAAAATTGGAACCAGTGTAGGATTGTGGTTTGTACTGACCAAGGATTTGTTTACCAGTACGGTGACGGCCGCTGGGAGTTGTTATGGCAAGGTTCTCCTGAGTTTCAGTCCTACTGCGTAATGGAAACTGTGGCCTTTAGAGTGAAAGACTCAACAAGCAGAGCTAATTTATGTGCTGTTGGGAGCCTGAGCGGAGTATTAGAGGTCTTTCTCATCTCTCATCCTCACAATAGCATTGTCCTCCAAGCTGGATCAGGAAAGATTCACAGTCTTACTTGGCAGCAATGTGATCCAAATGTGTATTTGCTAGCGTCAGGTGCTGAAGGACGAGTCCATCGCTGGTGTATTGGTGTGAGCTTCAATGAGACCGGTACTCCCTCTCTCTGGGTAAAATGCTGCCCTGCATTTGCCCTGCCTGCTTGTGCCAAACGTTGGCTGACGGCTGCCGTGCGCCTCCCTTACAAGTCAAAGCGGGCTCTGTGGGTGTGTGGAGACAGAAGAGGGTCCCTGCTTTTGTTTCAGGAAGACCAGGAGCAGGTGTGTGAGAAAGAGACGACTCAAAGAACTCATGAAAGGGATGGAACACTGATAGAGACAGAGAGGCCAGAGGAACACAAAGGCCAGCCGTTGTCTCCACTAAGCTGCTTGTTTGGTGTCCATGGAAAACAAGGTGTCACATCAGTCTGTGAATCTCAGGGACTTCTCTACAGTACTGGGAGGGATGGCTGTGTGCGGATTTCTAGAGTGCATTACGTACACAAAGAACAAGATGAGGGAAGTGGTAAGGTCCTTCAGCTGGAGGTTCTGAGAGTCCAGCGGGCTTGCAAAGGTATGGAGTGGCTGGAAAGGGCTTTGATCATGGCACCTCACAACTCTGCAGAGAATGGACTTCGAAATGAATTTGAAAGGCTAAATGTGATCGAGGAGGACCAAGAAGAGGGGTTAAAGCTAGAGAACAAGGGAACAGAAGTCCGCTTTGTCATTTTTGGCTTTCATGCCACCCAGTTTGTAGTTTGGGATCCGGTAAAGCAGGAGAGGCTCTTAACGGTGCCTTGTGGCGGTGGCCATCGCTCTTGGAGTTTCTGGCCGATCCACAGTGGAGTTTGGTCTGGATACGGGGCTCTGGTTTTCATCAGGCAGGGGTCCGTCCTGGCTTCCGAGCCCCCCGTAGGCTCATCAAGCTGGTCGGGCAGGGCAGCGTGGAATGAGGGATGGAGCCTGAGGGAGGGCATCCATGGGAGGGGGATCGGGTGTGTTTGCCGGTTGGGGAGCATTTGGGTTCAGAAGGACTGTACAGCAGACAGAGCAGGAAGATTGAAGTCGGATGGGGTTCAAGTTGAGGAGCAGTGGGAAGTGATAGTGACGGGTGGAGAAGACACAAGCTTAACAGTTTTGGCCATACACCCCAATTCTGGTAGCGTTACAGTCCTCTCCGTTATTACCGACCACATCTCAAGCGTACGCGCCATGGTGGCGCTTCCTCATCAAGACAGACAGAGATTTCCTACCCATGCCCGGACCCTCTCCGCCCTTTTGATATCAGCCAGCGGGCGAGCTCAATTACAGTGTTACCGGTTGTGCCTCGGCTGGAACAAGCAGAGACTGGCTCCCTTCTGCCAGGTGGTGCAGGTGGCCAGTCACCGATTGGATGAACACTGGGAGAGGAAGAGGAACAGACACAAGATGGTGAAAATGGACCCGGAAACGAGGCAAGTCACAAGAGCATAAATTACTATAAAAACTGCTACTGTAACATCATGGCTGTGCGTTTTCAGATATATGTCCATGATGGTGGTTGACCACAACTCAGATGCTGTTCTTGTGGCTCTTGCCTGCAGTGACGGTGCAGTCAGGTTAGTAATGTTGCAACAAATACTGTACCAGAGCTCTGATCAGTGCTTCTCAATTACACTACTGGTCAAAAGTTTGGGGTCACTTCGAAATTCCCTTGTATTGAATCTTCACTAGGCCTTTCTGATGGGCGTCTGTCACTAACCTAGGCCTGTCACATTTTTTAGAATGATACGGTTTCACAGAGACTATCATGATAAATCATTATATTGCAATATTTTTTATGCTGTTGATATGATAAAGCATCTTAAATTACGTACCTATATCCTTGTCAAGAGCAAATAATAATTGTCAAGACTATTGAACTTTATTTATCCAAGATATTACTTATTTTTAAATGACATCATTATTAAAGTGCAGCTTGCACTTATAGAATTAACCATAAGTACAGTGAGCTTTAAAGCGTAGCTTTACGGTGTGTACAGAGATACACTACTGTTTAAAAGTTTGGGGTCACAGAGACTATTTAGTGTTTAACATGAAAATTAACCCAATTGTGCATGTGTGTGTATATGTGCATGTGTTTTTGTGTGCAAATTTGTGGAAAAACCCATGGCTAGTTATATCAAAAATAAAAACATCTGTATCAGCCTTCCCAGGTCGCCATTGTAAATGAGAAAGTGTTCTCAATTGGCTTACCTGGTAAAACATTAAATTAAAAAAAAAATCAAATAATCACTCTAAACAGATTTTGGTATTTGTATGCAGTCTCAAAAGCTCTACCGAGAATCTGATTTCGATTACACATTAGGACAATTACATTTCTTTTAACAGAAATACTTTGAAATTTTCAGTTTTTTAATGTGCATTCTTCTGATCTGGATGCACTTTTTAGCGAGTTGATCATAGATTGGTAGCCTTTTAACCATCAATGGTTGTTTCAACCCTGCACACTCTGTTGTTTCGTTAAAGTCCTATTTGTTTTGAATCAATGTCAGTTCCTCAATGCCATTGCTCTCTTTTTTTAGATTGTTCTCCGTCAGTGAAGTGAAACACCAAATTGATTTGGTGTGGGAGAGGTTTTACCACCAGCGGTGTGTGCTCAGCGTCGCTACCTGTAGCCTACAGGATGGAAAAGGCAACAGGTAGCACATTGTTTCTGTCTTTCACACCTGACTGTTTTTACAGTAATATAACTCATGCTGTAAAAAATTGTTTCTGTCTTTCACACCTGACTTTTTTTAGATTAATACAACTCATGCTGTAAAAAATATAAATGTAAATATTATGGGGAGGGATTTGTATCAAAACCATTGACACAAATACTACATCCACAATTTTCATATGTTTCACATCTCTAAATATTTCAAAACTTTGGGGTCACTTAGAAATGTCCTTATTTTTTAAATAAAATTGCTTTTTTTTTTCCAATGTTTTAAGAGGTTACACACACACACACACACATCATCATCATCATCGGCGGTCACTCGGGACGAGTATGACTGTCTTCTTCTCAGGGTCGTCTACTTGTGGGTCCGCAGGTGGGCGTAGAGGCCGATCCGGGATCCACATATTTTTGTGCAGTGTGGGCAGGGGAAAGTGGTGGTGGGTTGTGGTCGTGCTGGAGCCTGTTTTTGTCTTTCCTTTCGGAGTTGTCGTTTGGTTTCTGCGACACGGCGGAATTCCTTTTCGTGATGTGCTGCACCTTCTTGCTCCGCTGCCCTCCAGCAGTTCCTGTTCAAGGCGATGCGCTCCCAGTCCCGAGATGTTATTTGGAATTTCTTGAGATTGGTCTTGAGGTTGTCCTTAAAACGTTTCTTTTGCCCGCCCGGGGCTCGCGGACCTCTCTCCAGCTGGGAGTATAACATCTGTTTGGGGAGGCGGGTGTCAGCCATGCGGATGAGATGTCCTGTCCATCGGAGTTGGTGCTGCATTATTAAGGTGGTGATGCTCGGTATCCTGGCTTCCTCCAGAACGCTGATGTTTGTGCGTCTGTCCTCCCATTTGATCCTGAGTATTTTCCTCAAGGTTCTCTGGTGGTGTTGTTCAAGAGCTCTTAGGTGCCTGCTGTAGGTTGTCCATGATTCTGCCCCGTAAAGTAAGGTGGGGAGAACCACAGCTTTGTAAACCAGGAGCTTGGTGTCAACCCGGAGGTCTCTGTCTTCAAAGACTCTTTTCCGGAGTCTGGCATACGCTCCACTGGCACAGCTCAGGCGATGGTTGACCTCAGAGTCAATGTCCGCTTTGGAGGAGAGAAAGCAGCCGAGGTAGGGGAAATGGTGAACATATTCAAGTGCAGTGTTGTCCACATTTATGATGGGCGGAGTAGATGGCTGGTTGGGTGGGGGTTGATGTAGCACCTGGGTCTTCTTGATGTTCACGGTCAGACCCAGGGCTCTGTATGCCTTAGCGAAGGAGTTCAGGATGCCCTGGAGGTCTTCTGCAGAGTGTGCTGCAATGGCATTATCGTCTGCATACTGGAGCTCCACGACCGTGGTGGTTCTGATCTTGGTTTTGGCTTTGAACCTGTTAAGGTTGAAGAGCCTGCCATCAGTCCTGTACCATATTGGGATTCCGTGTGGTAGTTCTTTGTTGATGAGGTGGAGTATGGCGGCAATGAAGACAGAGAACAGGGTGGGTGCAATAATGCATCCCTGTTTAACCCCTGTCTCTACAGTGAAAGGCTCAGTCAAGGAGCTGTTGTTGAGCACTGTGGCTGTCATTCCGTCATGTAATAAACGCAGTATTCTGACGTATTTGTCCGGGCAACCGTACCTCAGAAGGATGCTCCATAGGGCCTGGCGATCCACCGTGTCAAAGGCTTTTGTAAGGTCTATGAAAGCCATGAACAAAGGCTGTTTATGCTCACGGCATTTCTCCTGGAGTTGGCGTGCTGTAAAAATCATGTCTGCAGTGCCTCTAGATGGGCGAAAACCGCACTGCGATTCTGGGAGAATTTCCTCAGACAGTGGCAGTAGGCGATTGGCAAGAACACGAGCAAGTACCGTTTTTTTCCGTGTATAATGCGCAAAATTTAACTAATTTATTGTCCTAAAATCTGGGGTGCGCATTATACATGGGTACAAATTTTTTTTAATTTTTTTTTTTAAAAAGTTTTTTTTTTTTTTTTTTTTTTTTTTAAGAAAATCATGGTACAACAAAACCAACAACAGGACTGACCGACAATAGTGTGTTTGTACTGTGCTCTGGTCATTTCGTCAAAGAAGGGATAATAGTCCTCTTCTCTTCTTGACTGACAATGAATGTGATAGTTTAATACAATCAGCAAATAACAAAATGCGTATTACAGGTAATATTTTACTTCACAACACTTTGCCATGTTCCTTTCGTCTCTGCTGTTCACTTCAAACACGCTCCATACGAACGCAATGCTCTCGTATCAGACGCTTGCTCGATCACCTGCTCGTTTGCTGTCACAATGTACCCTACACAAATCCGAAACATTTGTTGCGGCTCCGAGTCACGACGAGGGGCAAGTTTTGGTTTCCAAGGGTGTTTTTATTCCTCTTCAACGTCTCTCCCATACAGAGCCGCCTTTTTCACATGTCCGCACGTCACTTTCCTCTCTTTTCATCTGATCGCGGTGGTGCCTTTACGGGCAGTCGGAGAAATCAACGCCAACAAAAAAAAAATACATCCAGCCTAGTTAAGACCATACCAAAGACTATAAAAATGGGACCCATTGCCTCCCTGCGTGTGTGACGATCATTGGGACTTAAAAAAAAAAAAAAAAAAAAAAAAAATTGGGTGCGTATTATACATGGGTACAGGCTTTTTTCCAGCATCAACATGCCATTTTTAGGGTGCGTATTATACATGGGGGCGCATTATACACGGAAAAAAACGGTACTTTGCCAACTGTTGAAAGGAGCGAGATGCCCCTATAGTTTCCGCAATCCGCTTTGTCCCCTTTCTTGAAAATGGTCACTATCAGAGCATCCCTGTGCTCCGAGGGGAGTACTTCTTTTTCCCAGACCTTCAGAAAGAGGGAATGGAGGTGGCGCTGGAGCTCTAGTCCACCTTCCTTTAGGACCTCAGCTGGGATCCCATCTGGCCCAGAGGCCTTGTTGTTCTTCAGGCTCCTGATGGCATCTTGGACCTCTACTAAAGTGGGAGGTTCACCCATGTCTTCCCTGATGGGACTCTGAGGGATGTGACTGAGGAAATCTGACTGAGTTGTGCTGTCACGGTTGAGGAGTTCCTGAAAGTGCTCTCTCCACCGGTTGTTTATGGACTCATTGTCCTTCAACAGCTCCTGCCCGTCTTTAGAGCGTAGGGTTTTTTGGCCGCGATGGCTTGGGCCGTAGACAGCCTTAGTAGCGCTGAAAAAGCCTCTGGTGTCACCAGAGTCTGCCAAACTCTGGATTTCCAGTGCCCTTTCTGTCCACCAGGAGTTTTTAATCTGTCTCACCCGGCTCTGGACGTCAGCCTTGGCTCTGGAGTGAGCCTGTCTCTTTGCTGTGCAGGTGATGTCATTTTGCCAGACACGAAAGGTTTCCCTTTTCTTGGAGATGAGCTGTTCTATCTCTGTGTCGTTCTCATCAAACCAGTCCTGATGCTTTCTGGCCTTGTACCCGAGAGTGGCACGGCAGGTGTCGAGGATGGAAGACTTGAGCAGGCTCCAGTGTTCTTCAATGTCCTCAGGGTATTCCTGATTGAGGCTTTCTCCAAGAGAGGCCTGAAACAGCTGCAGGGCGGCAATGTTGTTCAGGGTCTCAAAGTTTAGTCTCTGCCGGCTCAGCTTCTTTTGCAGTCTCCTCTTCCTCTTGAGTCTGATGGACATCGTGGATCGTATCAGGCGGTGATCTGTCCAGCAGGCCTCTGAATCCATCATGGCTTTTGTGATGCTCACGTCGCGCTGATCCCTGGCTCTGACAATGACATAGTCAATAAGATGCCATTGTTTAGAGCGAGGGTGTCTCCATGAACCCTTGAGTTTGTTCTTCTGGCGAAAGATGGTATTGGTGATGGTAAGGTCGTATTGAGCACATTTGCTAAGAAGCAAAACCCCGTTGGAGTTGATGTTTCCAATGCCTTCCTTTCCAATGGTGCCCTTCCAGAGGTGGTGGTCCCGGCCCACTCTGGCATTGAAATCTCCCAATATAATAATCTTGTCCTCTTTGGGGATTTTTGACAATACCTCATCCAGACAGGCATAGAAGGCCTCTTTTTTGTCCTCATCGGAAACAAGGGTAGGTGCATAAGCACTAAGAACTGTTGCCGTCTGGTT